>NC_083460.1:21243810-21346310 GCF_030014155.1 Tachysurus vachellii
TTTTTACATTATTTTATGCTAAATAATATAAAAGATAATAGTTTATATTAAAGGCCAATATGTTAATAAAAATATGATTTAAACTCGAAAATCTGATGATTTGTCTGTGGTATGATCATTTTCATGCAATCATAGGTATCAGCATGTGTTTTGAGTGAATCCCTGCATGCATGTACTAAAGTGCTTCTCAGGAGCTTAAAACGTTTCCCACAGTCTCAGCGCTCTAGCGCCTTCCTTTAGTGGTTTTTCGTAGAACCTTATATATGCACACATCTGACAAGCTTGAAAAGGGCCGTTTCACCTTGTTTCCATGAAACATGATAGGATACAGTGTGTGTATGTCAGAAATCTCGGAAAAAAAAGCCTTTTTACATTATTTTATGCTAAATAATATAAAAGATAATAGTTTATATTAAAGGCCAATATGTTAATAAAAATATGATTTAAACTCGAAAATCTGATGATTTGTCTGTGGTATGATCATTTTCATGCAATCATAGGTATCAATATGTTGATAAAAATGTGATTTAAACTCGAAAATCTGATGATTTGTGTGTGGTATGATCATTTTCATGCAATCTTAGGTATCAGCATGTGTTTTGAGTGAATCCCTGCATGCATGTACAAAAGTGCTTCTCAGGAGCTGAAAATGTTTCCCGCAGTCTCAGCGCTCTAGTGCCTTCCTTTAGTGGTTTTTCGTGCAACCTTATATATGCACACATCTGACAAGCTTGAAAAGGGCTGTTTCACCTGAGATCAGGACAGGTATCTGAAGTTAAAACACTATTAATGTAATTTGACATGAAACACCTAAGATCAGGACAGGTATCTGAAGTTATAACAATATTAATGCAATTTGACACAAAACACCTGAGATCAGGACAGGTATAATAATAATAATAATAATAATAATAATAATAATAATAATAATAATAATAATAATAATAATAATAATAATACATAAAATAAGAAAGTTTAATTTATATAGCGCCTTTCCCAAGCTCAAGGACACTTTACAAGGTACAGTATTTCAAGACAGATGAAATATAGTGTAACATACATATACATATTCGCTATCTGAAGTTATAACTGTGTTAATGTTAATGTATTTTACACAAAACACCTGAGATCAGGAAAGGTATCTGACGTTATAACCGTGTTAATGTAATTTGACATGAAACACTTGAGATCAGGACAGTTATCTGAATTTATAACTATGTTAATGTAATTTGACACAAAACACCTGAGATACATATTTTGAAATTAGTTGGGATCCAGTCTGATAGAAACACAGTATATTAATACAGTATTAAAGTATAAAGAGGTTTATTACTTTGCTCTCCATGATCTTTTTATTTATATTCATTCAGTATAACTTAACTGTGGAAAGTTGCATAGGCTATACAAAAACGTTTTTGGTTGTTTATTTGTTTATCTGTAAGATAATGAAGCATAATAGATATAAAATATAAAATCTACCTGTATGACTGTTTTGAAACAGCATTCTGCGCATGATCGGTGACCTGTTTTTGTTTTTTTTTTTGGAAAGAGGGCGTTTTCCAAGACCTCAGGAAACACGCCCACTTTATGTCGAGGAACGAAACCCCTGGAATTTAGTGCCTGCCCTCTAGGCGCCTTCCTTTAGTTGTTTTTCGTGCGACCTCGTGCACACATCTGACAAGCTTGAAAAGTGCTGTTTCACCGTGTTTCCATGAAACATGATAGGATACAGTGTGTTTATGTCAGAAATCTCGGAAAAAAGCTTTTTTACATTATTTTATGCTAAATAATATAAAATATAATAGTTTATATTAAAGGCCAATATGTTGATAAAAATATGATTTAAACTCGAAAATCTGATGATGATCTGATGAAAATCTGATGATAGTGTAATATACGTACATATTCGCTATCTGAAGTTATAACTGTGTTAATGTATTTGACACAAAACACCTGAGATCAGGAAAGGTATCTGAAGTTATAACCGTGTTAATGTAATTTGACATGAACCACCTGAGATCAGGACAGGTATCTGAAGTTATAGCCGTGTTAATGTAATTTGACATGAACCACCTGAGATCAGGACAGGTATCTGAAGTTATAACTGTTTTAATGTAATTTGACACGAAACACCTGAGATCAGGAAAGTTATCTGAAGTTATAACACTATTAATGTAATTTGACATGAAACACCTGAGATCAGGACAGGTATAACAATAATAATAATAATAATAATAATAATAAAAATAAAAATAATAATAATATGTTTAATTTATACAGCGCCTTTCCCAATCTCAAGGACGCTTTACAAGGTACAGTATTTCAAGACAGATGAAATATAATGTAACATACATATACATATTCGGTATCTGAAGTTATAACAGTGTTAATGTAATTTGACACAAAACACCTGAGATCAGGACAGGTATCTGAAGTTATAACTGTGTTCATGTAATTTGACATGAAACACTTGAGATCAGGACAGGTATCTGAAGTTATAATTGTGTTAATGTAATTTGACACAAAACACCTAAGATCAGGACAGATATCTGAAGTTATAACTGTGTTAATGTAATTTGACATGAAAGACCTGAGATCAGGACAGGTATCTGAAGTTATAACACTATTAATGTAATTTGACAAGAAACACCTGAGATCAGGAAAGGTATCTGAAGTTATAGCTATGTTAATGTAATTTGAAATGAAACACTTGAGATCATGACAGATATCTGAAGTTATAACTGTGTTAATGTAATTTGACATGAAACACTTGAGATCAGGACAGGTAACTGAAGTTATAACTGTGTTAATGTAATTTGACATGAAACACCTGAGATCAAAAGAGGTATCTGAAATTATAACTGTGTTAATGTAATTTGACACGAAACACCTGAGATCAAGACAGGTATCTGAAATTATAACTGTGTTAATGTAATTTGACACAAAAAACCTGAGATCAGGATAGGAATCCGAAGTTATAACACTATTAATGTAATTTGACATGAAACACCTGAGATCAGGACAGGTATCTGAAGTTATAACTGTGTTAATGTAATTTGACACGAAACACCTGAGATTAGGACAGGTATCTGAAGTTATAACACTATTAATGTAATTTGACATGAAAGACCTGAGATCAGGACAGGTATCTGAAGTTATAACACTATTAATGTAATTTGACAAGAAACACCTGAGATCAGGAAAGGTATCTGAAATTATAACTGTGTTAATGTAATTTGACACGATACACCTGAGATCAGGACAGGTATTTGAAGTTATAACACTATTAATGTAATTTGATACGAAACACCTGAGATCAGGACAGGTATCTGAAGTTATAACACTATTAATGTAATTTGATACGTAACACCTGAGATCAGGAAAGGTATCTGAAGTTATAACTGTGTTAATGTAATTTGATATGATACACCTGAGATCAGGACAGGTATCTGAATTTATAACAATATTAATGTAATTTGACACGATACACCTGAGATCAGGACAGGTATGTGAAGTTAAAACACTATTAATGTAATTTGACATGAAACACCTGATATCAGGACAGGTTTCTGAAGTTATAACTGTATATATATATATATATATATATATATATATATATATATATATATATATATATATATATATATATATATATATATGTATGCAACCTTATATATGCACACATCTGACAAGCTTGAAAAGGGCCGTGTGAGGGAGTGATGCTATCCATAATGATGCTAGATTAAACTGGTTGAGGTGGCCAAATATGAACAGGATTCCGGTTAGAGAATCAGACAGTGGAGGAGAGATACTTCATACAGTAGCCTTTATTAAAGTCTTTGAGTTGTCACCTGCAACAATCACCTGATGGCTTTATGAATGTGTGTGTGTGGCATTAAGGCATAAACACACAATAAAAAGCATAAAACAATCATGCAGGTATGAACTGAAAACTGCTATCTGCCATTGCGCAACACCATAATAGGTCCGTGCAGACACCAACATTTTCCATATTTGGTTCCTAGGACAGGCTTTTGTACACAGCCGCCCCCAATTATCCGACAGGATTATTGTAACGCCAAGAAAGCCAATCAACAGTGTCTAAGGCTGATCCTCAAGCCTAGGTAGCATAAAAATCGTACCACAGGGCGAGTGTAGGATGTATCATGAACTCTGACGCGAGCAGTGCGTATCTTTCCATCCGGTCCTGCTAACGTCTCAGTCACTGTGCCTACAGGCCAGAGGGCACGAGGAAGTTGTGAGTCAACGATGAGAACCACTTGGCCCACGGACAGCTCTCCTGCAAATTTGGAAGATAATTTCGAATAAAGGCAGTTCAGAAATGGTCCGCTAACACCTGGCTGTGTCTCCATCTGCGTCGCCTGATCAGGTTGGCAGAGTCAAACAAGACTTGAGGTAGGGAGGCATCGCGTCGGCCCATGAGTAGTAGATTCGGTGTCACTGGATCCAAGTCTACAACATCAGAGGATACATATCCAAGTGGCTTGGCATTTAGAATGCTCTCAACCTCCACTAGCAAGGTTTGCAGTACTGGCTCTGGCACCACCTGCTCCCGCAAGATGACACGTAATGCTATTTTTACAGATTTTACCTCACGCTCCAGGTTCCTCCGAAATGAGGAGCATTAGGAGGAATGTGTTGAAATCTGATCTTCTGGGGAGCAAGCAGCTCTTGAAGTTTGGGTGACATGTCACTAAAGGTGTCACGTAATTCTCGATCTCCTCCCACAAAGTTAGTACCATTGTCGCAGAGCAATTCCATGGGCTTACCACATCGTGCTACAAAACGACGCAGAGAGAGTAAGAATGCATCTGTGTCAAGGTGCTCCAGCAGATCAAGGTGCACACATCTGGTTGTCTTGCATTTAAAGAGGATACCCCATCTCTTTTCATGGCGACGACCAACTTTGACTGAAAAGGGGCCGAAACAATCCACTCCAGTGGAACAGAACGGAGGCCAGTGTCCTTATCATACTCTGGTGCAAGGGATGCTAAACAGCTGTTAGCTGGAACTGGCTGTCCAGTCTTCAAGGCTTGAACCTCCTGTGGGAATGAGTCCTGTTGAGCTTGAGCAAGGATAAGTTTCTCAGCTTCAACATAATCATCAGCTTGCAGAGAGGTCATTGTGTCCAGCAGCTGCCCCATGTAGGGACCTGACAGTGGCCTGAACAAGCTCTTGCCATGTATCAAAATGATCAGGGTCCAGAGGTAAATGACTGGAAACTGTGACAGTGCCAATAAATGCGTTTTTCCTTAGCTCACTGCTGTGTGGTTCTACCTCGATGACAGGTGTAGATGGCCACTGGTCAAAAGGTTGGAGGAGGAAGTCTGGTCCTGTACTCCACTGGTGGGGACTTGCTAGCTGTGTCAGTGTTAGACCTCTTGTGATGTGGTCAGCAGGGTTGTGGGCTGAATCGACGTACCGCCATTCAGCCGTGTCTGTGAGGGTCTGGATTTCTGCAACTCGAGTCCCTACAAATACCTTGTATCGACAGGACTCAGATGACAGCCAGGTCAGCACAGTTGTCGAATTGGACCAGAGGGTAACTGTACAGATTTTAATAGACAACTCCGTCTGAATGACCTTTGCTGACTGAGCACCAGTCAGTTCCAAACGAGGCATGGAGAGGCATTTTTTGGGAGCCACTCTAGATCTGGCCATAATGAAGGCAACCTGGACGTAGCCTTGATTATCAGTAGTGCGCAAATAGGCCACGGAGCCATATGCTCTTTCTGATGCATCACAGAAGATGTGGAGGTCTCGGATGGCACTAGGGTGATCGGCACATGCTGATGTGTAAGGTCGAGGAATTGTAGCTGAGCAAGAATAGGAATCTCTCTTAGCCAGGTTAGCCACTTCTCCTTGAGGTGTTATCGGCTCGGTTGAGGTGTTATCGGCTCGTCCCAACCCAAATTCTGCTTCCAGAGGTCTTGGATGAGAATTTTAGCTCGGGTAGTAAATGGAATGATATAACCTAATGGGTCGTACTGGCTGGCCAAGGTCTTGTACATGTTTCACATGGTAGGCTCTAAGGGCTCGGCAGAGCATAGATTATAGCCTAATGTGTCAGTGAGACAATTCCATCGTAGGCCTAGAGTGAGTTCTTGTAGGTCCGTACTTGCTTTGGTCAACCACAATTCACTGTTAGGGGATCGGGCTTCTGCAGGAAGATGCTCAATGACTGAGGGTACATTGCAGGCCCATTGTCTTAAGTCAAAGCCTCCCTCTGACAACAGCTTACGAAGTACATTTACCACCTCCTTAGCTTCATCAGAGCTCGAAGAGCTGTGCAGGCAATTATCTACATAGAAGGAATTCTCAACAAGTTTAGCCAGATTACCATAATCGTCCTGGTATTCTTGGGCATGGCGTTGGAGGGCATAAATAGCGCAGCAAGGACTGCAAGTCGTTCCAAATGGGAGCACCTGCCATTTGTATATCTCAGGCTCCTTGTCTTTCTGCATGTCCCTCCAAATGAACCGCAACACTGACTTGTCTTTAGGCAGCAGGCGTACCTGGTGGAATATGCCCTTTATGTCCCCACTCACAGCTACAGTGTGTTGTCGGAACCTCAGAAGCACACCTAATAATGATGGTCCCAGCATAGGTCCAGAAAGTAGCTGACTGTTCAAAGCCTGCCCATGATGCTGAAAGGAGCAGTTAAAGACAATCCTGTCCTTTCCATTGTGATGTACCATGTGATGCGGAATGAACCAGGACTCTAAGGTTCTGTGTGCTTCTTCTGTGGTTATCTTGGCTACATATCCGGCGGATTCCAGCTTTCTGATTTCATTGCAGTAGGCCTTCGCCTGTGCAGGATCTCGTGCCAGTCTGCGCTCGGTACTTCGAAGACTGGGAAGAACAGCATCCCTTTCTGCACGAAGCATAGTCATAGGTATGCGTCGGAGCAAAGGCGTAGCATACCTTTGAACGCCAGCCACGTTCACCCTGATGGTGTTGTCCTGGAGCATGGCGAGAGCATCTTTATCTTGCTTGGACCTAGTGACCATTTTCTCATTATATGGAAGAGTGTCAACCAACCAGAGTCGTTCAACATGCCGAATCAGATCATCATGAGATCGGCTGGTGGTGATATGAAGGCACTGCTGATAACGTTGTGAGGGCTGCTTGGGGCTCATGGGGCCTTGAAGAGACCATCCCAACTGTGTTCGGATGGCTACTGGACCTCCCTCTGGGCCACGGAATACAGGCTCTATTGGTGTTAAGCGATGTGGCATGTCCGAACCTATAAGAAGTAGTGGTTTGACTCCGTCAACAGGAAGAAGAGGTAGATCTCTCAGATGATGATAGGCTTGTTGCAGCGCCGCTACTGGATAATTATGCTCTGCCAGACCGGTCGCAGTAAAGGCATGGTGGATAGTGAACCTCTGTGTAGGTCGGGTGACTGAAGAGACCTCAAAGGAAACAGACGAACCTACAACTTCCGTATGACATTGTCGGACAGTCTGTAAATGAAGTACCTCAGGCGTACAAGAAAGCTTGAGCTGCTGCACTACAGGGAAAAGTACAAGTGTTCTCTCTGACCCGTCGTCAAGAACGGCATGTGCTTCCATTGTGTAGGGTCCATTATGGAGGAGGACCTTGACAATTTTCAGCATGACTCTGGGTGTACGGTTCGTCCTGTCCAAGTAGACCTGGGTAGATGGGAGACTGACAGTGAGGACGGATCTACTGCTGTCACTGATAGAGTCATGAAGAACTGTGAGATGTGGTTCTTTACATATTTTACATGGATGTTTAAGGTTGCAAGACTCTACTGCATGTAACCGTCCACATCTCCAGCAGCGTTTACCATCTTTGATCCATTCCACAATCTGGGCCGTAGTCAACCCTTTGAATGTCTCACAAGAGTTGAGGTAGTGATCCCTGTTGTCACAATGGGGACAATATGGCTTAGGCTTAGAACTGGATCTCGAAGCTGGCAGCTTAGAAGCGTTTGCTGTACTCTCACATGTCAGGAGGACAGGCCTTGGATGCTCTTTAGGATGCGGTGTTCCTCTAGCTCTTATAGGGGCCTTGGGAGTTTCACTCTGGAACATAGCCGCGGCTCGACTAGAGATGCGTTTTGCTTGGGACTTGATTTGGAGCCAGCCTGCAAAATCAGGGAGTGTATAGGTCTTGTCAGTACCCGTCTGGAGAATACCCCGGTTTAGACAGTATTCAACAAAACTGTCACAATAGGCTGGTGGCAGTTTGCTCAAGAGACGGTCTACATGCGAACCACATAAAAGCTCACAACTGTTCTGGCCCTCAAGAGTTCTCAGCATACCCACCAGGGACTGGACTGACAAAGCAAATGAGTCAAAGGCATTGGCATCACCCAGCCTAAGAAGAGGAGTGTTCAAGATGGCAACCAACTCGGATTGAACAAGCTGTCTTGGCTGTCCATACTTGTCTTGAAGTGCCTGCAGCGCAGCGGAGTAAGGCTGCGGGTGATACATAAAGGCTTTAGCTAGCTGACGAGCACTGGGGAGTATTAAATGACTTATGAGGACATAGTATTTGTACTGTTCACTGATATGGTTGTGATTACTCAACAAATTGTCTAACGCTAACTTGAACAATGCAAAGTCACTCTCAGCACCACTCTCGAAAACTGGTAAGCTAGGCTGTGGAATGCCATAGGTTGATGCATACAGGAGCTCTGGGTGCCACCTATACCACCACAGGCGGACTCACCAGGTATTTACCCTGCAGGTGTGCCCTTCCACACACTTGGATAAGGTGAGTAAACAGCTGAGGAAGATGGAGCTGCTTGAACGTAACCGGGAGATTTACAGTAAGTGCCTTTGTCGATGCTTGATAGTTAGAGATAGAGAGCCGTGACTGACCTGGAAGTGGCGCGTCGGGCATGCTGCTGCTTATAGGGTTCACAGCACATCACAGTCTTGGGAACACTGCCGAAGGCTGAGGTGGCACGTTCGATGTTGATGACTCAGAGTGTACTGGAGCAGCAGTGTAAGCAGACAGTGCTATATTAGGGAGTGGCGATAAGAGCACTTGTGACAATGGGTGCGGTGCAGTGTGGAAGGGCACACCTGCAGGGTAAATACCTGGTGAGTCCGCCTGTGGTGGTATAGGTGGCGGCTGAGACACCGCAGAATCGTCAGGACTATGTTGTTTGTTAGGGCAGGGCAGCCGTGATGACGTCACAGCTTTCGACTGGAAGGGGGGCTGCTGAGGCTTGGGAGACAGGAGTTGAGGTGAGCAAGTCTGGTTGTACTGTGCTGCAAAATGTGTGCTGGGAGAACCAGAGTCTGCAGGAACTGGAGTGCTTGAACTGGAGTTAGACAGCATGGAAGAGACAAGCTTAGCCACTTCAAGTTCAGTCTCTGCTTGTTGAAGCTTACGCCGTCGTTCTCAGCGATTTGATAGGGCCACCTTTGCCTCTAGAGCCTCCTCTTGCACTCGCTGGGCCTCTCTGGCTTGGGCCTGCAGTCTCTGGGTTTCCAGATCAATCAGTGTGTCTTCTTCTACTTGCTGCCATAGACTGTCATACTGTCTCTGTTTAATCGTCTCCTCCAGCATAGCAGTCTGGATGCTAGAAAGCTCTGATGGAACATAAACACCAGCGGACATAATGGAATACCTACTTGTCTTGAAGTGAGAGCTGACACCACTGTGTGACGTTGTCCTCGAGTTGCTTCGGGGCTGTTTAGGACAGAGAGAGTTAGCTTTTGGAGGAGGGTCACCTGCGGGTTGGTAGCCGACATTGTAATCATCCAGGTGGGTAGGCAGATTCGTCTTACGCCGAGGTCTGGAAAGTGTCTCAGATGCGTCACTTCGTGCTTCATCCATATTGGTTCAATATTGCTCTCAATCCGGCTCGAAGGACCACTTTGTGAGGGAGTGATGCTATCCCTCTAGATTAAACTGGTTGAGGCGGCCAAATATGAACACGATTCCGGTTAGAGAATCAGACAGTGGAGGAAGAGATTCTTCATACAGTAGCCTTTATTAAAGTCTTTGAGTTGTCACCGGCAACAATCATCTGATGGCTTTATGAATGTGTGTGTGGCATTAAGGCATAAACGCACAATACAGAGCATAAAACAATCATGTAGGTATGAACTGAAAACTGTTCCTTTTTCATATATATATATAAACCTATATATAAACCACCTTTAGTGGTTTTTCGTGCAACCTTATATATGCACACATCAGACAAGCTTGAAAAGGGCCGTTTCACCTTGTTTCCATGAAACATGATAGGACACAGTGTGTTTATGTCAGAAATCTCGGAAAAAAGCTTTTTTACATTATTTTACGCTAATCATTTAATGATTATTTTCATGAAATCTTAGTCATGACACACATCAAGACCATGCTACAACCCTCACTGGACCCGCTACAGTTCGCGTATCATCCAAACTGCACCACAGACAGTGCCATTGCCACAGCCCTCCATTTAGCCCTCACCCACCTGGACAATAAAGACACTTATGTACAAATGCATTCAATACAATCATCCCTCAGCACCTGATTAGGAAGCTGAGCCTGCTGGGACTAACCACCTCCCTCTGCAACTGGATCCTGGACTTCCTGACTGGGAGACCTCAGTCAGTCCGGATCGGGAACAGTTTCTCCAGCACCAACACCCTGAACACTGGAGCCCCTCAGGGCTGCATGCTCAGTCCACTGCTGTTCACCTTGCTGACTCACGACCGTGCAGCAATGCACAGATCGAACTATATCATCAAGTTCGCCGATGACACGACTGTGGTGGGTCTCATCAGCAAGAACAATGAGTCAGCATACAGGGAGGAAGTGCAACACCTAACTACCTGGTGTAGGCCAACAACCTGTCTCTGAATGTTGATAAAACTAAAGAGATGGTTGTTGACTTCAGAAGAGCACAGAGCGACCACTCTTCGCTGAACATCGATGGATCATCGGTAGAGATTGTCAAGAGCACCAAATTTCTTGGTGTTCATCTAGTGGAGAACTTGCTACTGTTCGGATGCATTTACTTGCGCTCTGTGCTTTGCGCTTTTGCTTTTTCACTTTTATCTTTTGATTTAACTACCAGCAGTTCAGCTCAGTGCTCAAACTAAACAATTGGGCACTCACACTAAAACTACAAATTCCTGGAACTATATTGATATTTGGAATATTCAACAACTTGGGGAACTCCGTCCAGGGTGTATCCTGCCTTGATGCCCGATGACGCCTGAGATAGGCACAGGCTCCCCGTGACCCGAGGTAGTTCGGATAAGCGGTAGAAAATGAATGAATGAATGAACAACTTGGGGAATTTGTCATAGCGGTCTAATGCCCCTTTTCCACCGAGGCAGTTCGAGTGCTGGTTCGGAGCCAGAGCCTAATTTAGAACCAGTTCTTTCTTTTTCGACAGCCAAAGCACAGGCTCTGAACCAGGAAAAGTGGTTCTTAAGTAGCACCAAAACGCCGCTGGTCTAGACTCTAGAACCGCTTGTGTCAGGGGCTGTGGGCAGGGCTACTGTTAGCGCATTTGATAATGTACCTTAAGTATACTAATGTTTAATACACTTTTACTTTACCGCGATATGATACATTATCAGCACACATGATAGTAGGTAGCTACATGCTAAGGCTACCTTTTTACTGTGTTAATGATAAAATAACGTTATGTACTTTCTCGATTACAACCTCCGTTTATACAGATTACATGGAGCTGCACGTACACGTTGGATTCGCCGCGTTTGGATGCTAATTTAGGTTCACAAAGCCATGAGCATTAACAGTAAAGCAACATCCGCCATTGTTGATGTGTTTGTGTTTGCCGCTGCTGCGCTAAAGTTGCTGGGACACGTGACACGTATACAGTGACGTCAGACTCGGCTCTGTGATGGCTCTTTAGCCGGTGGAAAGGCAAACCGGTTCTTAGAAGGTTCGCCAGTGGAACCAACTTTGAACCAGCACCAGCACTCGGTTCTTTTTGGTGGAAAAGGGGCATAACAGTCTGCTATTGCAGTTTACAATCCTAAATCAGGACAACACAGCTGCCCACACTCGAACAGAAGAGAAAATGCCTTCTTTTGGATCTCTATCCACCTGCTGCTCAAACTGCCACAGACTTCTACAAAAGATTGCAGTTCTCGAAACAAAGTTACTTGTAGTGCTGCCAGAACATACAGCAGAGCTTCATCATGGTCCCTCTCAACATAAAGCTGGTGAGTCCTGTGAACCTAATGCTTTTAAACAGGTCATAGTGGGCTCAGAGAAACCTAAAGTAATTGAGGACACAAACCGATGGCATAAACAGGGTGTGAGACCCAAAGGTGTTCAAGACATTAGACGAGTGTAGTCACGAGTGTCACAAATTGCTGCATTAGCATCATCTACCCCAGATATGGGTACACCACGAGAAGCTAATATTGGTATTCTACCACCCTCTGTGCGGCTTGAAAATAGATATGAAGCACTAGTGAGTTTGGGCGAAAAATCCCCAAATGTAAATGGACACAGATCACATCAGCCTGTAGCAAGAGCTAAGAGACGCTCAATATCATACAGGCAGCGGCATTCCACTGAGACAGCAGCCGAGCCAAGCACGCTGATAGCGGGTGACTCTATTATCAGAAACATTGAAAGCAAGGCTACCCGTACATACTGTTTTCCTCGGGCAACGGTTTCTGATGTTAACAAGAAACTTTGCAACATTCTGATGAAACATAAGTCTGTCAGTCGGATTGTCATACATGTGGGAAAGTGGGAAATGATATTTGGAAAGAGCAGTCTGAGCTCCTCAAGAGGAATTTCAATGAACTTTTTGAAACATTTGCAAGACTGAAAGTTCAATCATTCAACAGTGGACCTCTCCCAGTCAGAGGAACAAATATGTTTTCTCAGCTACTAAGTTTAAATTCATGGCTGAAAATAACCTGCACCATGAGAGGACTGAATTACATTGACAATTTTAATATCTTCTGGAGTGAAACGCAACTTTTTAACACAAATGGTATCCACCCAAACAAACTAGGTGCTAGGTTGCTTAAAGACAATATCTTTTTCTTCCTTCATCATTCATCAGCTGAGTGTGCCAGTCCACTCCTGAACGGCCTAAATGACCACAGGATTTCACACCAACACCTGGATGGACATTCAGTTGACAAGGATAAAACTCCGCAGCCACAACAACTACAGTCCTCAATGAATCAGCCCACCAAACTTTACTTTTATAAGTGTCTGTAGAGCTGTTAGAAGAGGTGGAGGAATAGCTGCTTTATTCAAAGATGCCTTTCAATGCAAGCAAGTGTTACTTGGTGATTACCAGTCTTTTGAATATTTGAGTATTGCTCTAAAAGCCCTGCTAAAAAAAACAGCATTGCTGGTCCAGCATAAGCAATGTTTTGCAATGCTGGTCCAGCATTAGGTGCTGGTTGCTGGTGTGCTGGCCGACCAGCCTGGGATGCTGGTGTGCTGGCTGACCAGCCTGGGATGGTGGTATGCTGGTCCAGCATTCGGTGCTGGTTACAGGTGTGCTGGCCGACCAGCTTGGGATGGTGGTATGCTGGTCCAGCATTAGGTGCTGGTTGCTGGTGTGCTGGCCGACCAGCCTGGGATGGTGGTGTGCTGGCCGACCAGCCTGGGATGGTGGTGTGCTGGCCGACCAGCCTGGGACACATTTCTTAGTGCATATTCATAGTTAAATAAAGACCAAGACAATTTTCT
This sequence comes from Tachysurus vachellii, assembly GCF_030014155.1. Lineage (NCBI taxonomy): Eukaryota > Metazoa > Chordata > Actinopteri > Siluriformes > Bagridae > Tachysurus > Tachysurus vachellii. Next base: position 21,257,506 of record NC_083460.1, read on the forward strand.
AGAGAATTGTAATTCACTTTTTAATAAAGAAAAACATTCTGGACATTCCTATCAATCATTTACATGGCTTTCTTTATATATACACACACACACACACACACACACACATATATATATATATATATATATATATATATATATATATATATATATATATATATATATATATATATATATATATATATATAGTGTGTATACATATATATATATATATATATATATATATATATATATATATATATATATATACACACTGTATATATGGACGATGACATTTGCCATCACACTGTAATATACACATGTGCACAAATAACGTTACACAATATAACCTTTACAACACACATTTTTGTTCTTAGCTTCCACTCTCTCTTTTAGCGAGTAACAAGTAGTATGTGGTGGCGATGACCATGTTTTTTTAAGAGGTGCCACCCAGACAACTCCTGCTCTATACCTTCTTTATTCTCTGAAAAATTATAGAAACAAAGTAAGAAACAAAACTATATATCACTCATTTGTTTATATTGCGCAGTGAACGAGTTACGATAAAACAGCTACTGCTTAAGTTACATACCTTTAAGCATCAGTATTTGTGCCCTGAAGAAGTCTTGCTTCCATCGTACCAAATATACCTGAGTTTGGTCAAACATGTCGTAATTAAAGTCCTTAATATCGCTAGTTGAAACAACCGCCATGCAGCTGTCATCCAGGTACCTCACGTATACAAACATTCTGATTCCCAGTGATCAGCAGATTCGTTGTGTAGAAGCGGAAGCTTTTTATTTACCCCAAAACAAAATCCTAATTACGGTGAAAAACAAGATGATCTGGAACGTGCACTTATACTAATTTCGATAAACACTGTAAGGTATATAATGTATTCGAAAACATTGTGAGATTTATTTTTGGAAAGAGCAGGAACTACATTTTGTTCTGTCGTTTAATAGGTACAACATAAAAATTTCATAAATGAAAGGTGACACGCGACAGCCGGCCATGACTTCTTAACAGAACTTTTATTCCTCCTTTTCCACAGTACCGTAACACACCCAATATAGGTTCCTAAGCATACTATATGCCTCATAACATTACCGTAAGTAACATAATACTACATCCCCTTCCACAAATAAGATTCTTACATTCTTTTCTTTATTTAACACATGGGGGAGCAAATAAACCAGCAATGACTATACTTGACTTTCTTATTAGACATTGAACATGTAAATATATAACCAACAACTTTGAACAATCTTCCTCATTGTTTTTTTTTCATTCATTTTCATTCAAGAGTTTCACTACCTAGAAGGATGGGGTGGACTACCCAAAACCTTCAACCGAGTGTGGGGATTATTCTGCTCCATTGACCAATCGGTGCTTCTCTCTAATTACAAACAAAGTCCTTTAGATACCCGGGAGGAGTTCTAATCCGGGAAGGGTACCGACTGGTACATGGAGAGGTCGGTTGGGAACCCAACCGAACTTCTGCCGTGCTGGATGAATCTTCAAAGAGCGGAGATGCCTGTATCTCCGCCGAGTCAGGTAGGTCAGAAGTCACAGGAGCTATTGGAGTTGGTGAGAGATGGAACCTGTTTCTCCTTAAGGTACCTCTGGGTGTCTCTATAAGGTAAAACCTGGGAGAGCCAGCGGTAGACACAACAGTGCCCTTTTCCGAAGTGTCTTTGACCCACACATGTTCACCCGGACGCAAGAATGTCATGTCACGTGCTTTCTGTCTTTGGTTGAAACATTGTTTCTGTTTCAGTCTGTACGTCAGTTCTTTCTGTTTTAGCTTTTCCAAATCTGCAGTCTCTGGAATGAGCTGAGACGGAATCACAGGAACTCCTGTTCGGAGCTTTCTTCCCACTAGGAGCTTGGCAGGACTGTAACCGTTGGTGAGAGGGGCCGCTCGGTAAGCCATAAGTGCAAGGTAGGGGTCCGCAGACTTCTTAAGGAGGTTCTTGATGGTCCTTACAGCTCGCTCCACCTCCCCGTTACTCTGCAGAAAGCGAGGACTTGAAGTCACATGGTCAAAACCCCAGCCCCACGCGAAGGCCCGGAAACCCTCAGAAGCAAACTGTGGCCCGTTGTCCGAGCGCACCACCTCAGGAATTCCATGACGTGCGAAGATGGATTTGAAGTGTTCAATCACAGCTTCTGCTGTTGTTGAGGACAGTTTGGAAACTTCAAAAAACCTTGAAAAGTAGTCCACAATGACCAAGTAGTGCTTGTTGTCTTTCTGGAACAAATCTGCTCCCACCATAGACCAAGGCCTCGTTGGGAATTCAGTAGGCATCAATGTCTCCTTAAAGTTAATTTTTTCCCAAGCACACGTGTCACAGTTCTCAATCATTTTTGTAAGGTCTTTGATGAGACCCGGTCACCAAACTGACTGTTTAGCTCTTTCTCTACACTTAGTTATGCCCAGATGCCCCTCATGCAACTTTCCCAGGATATCAGCTCGGAGCGATTTCGGAATGACAATCCTGAGTCCATTCAATAAGAGCCCATCATGCACACAAAGGGACCCTGAGAAAGCCATGTAAGGCTGGATAGTTTGGTCAACCGAGAACTTACTTGGCCAACCTTCCTCACAGTACTTCTTTAGCTGCTGGAGTATAAAATCTTTGTCTTCTTGCTCCTGGATCTCTTTGAGCCTCATTTCAGTAGCTGGAAGGCTCGCCATTACAGAGTCAGCATACAGGTCAATATCCTTTTCAGAAAGCCCTCCCGCTGTACTATTTATGGGAGCTCTAGACAACACATCTGCTGTTGCGATGTTTTTGCCAGCTACATGTGATATGGTGTATAAGAACCTCAGAAGACGCATGCGAAGACGCTGAATGCGTGGAGGGAGTTCGTCCAACGTCTTGGAGCCAAGCAGAGGAACAAGAGGTTTATGATCGGTTTCAATGTGGAAACTCTTCCCAATGAGAAACTCTGCAAACCGCTCACACGCCCATGTGGAGGCCAATGCCTCCTTCTCTATTTGTGCATAACGTTGCTCTGTGTTACTGAGAGCCTTGGAAGCATATGCCACAGGTTTACATACATTGTCTGCTTGCTTCTGGAGGAGAACACCTGGTGGTGTTGTCAGTTCCTATTTGATTTTCTCGAAGGCTTCTTGCTGATGCGACCCCCAAACCCACATGTTGGACTTTTTCAGTAAGTCTCTGAGTGGCTGCGTTTTCGCTGCCAAATGTAGTAAGAATTTACCGAGGTCGTTTACCATTCCCAAGAACCGACTTACTTCACTGACATTACATGGCTGTCTCATTGCTTTTACTGCTTCCAGCTTATCTGGATCTGCGCTTACCCCAGATGCCTCAACGATCTGTGCAAGGAACTTGATTTTTGTCTTTGAGAACTCACATTTCTCATTGAGTGTGACTCTGGCTTCCTGAAGCTTTGAGAGCACCCTTCTCAGCCTCTCATCATGTTCGCTCTGTGATGATCCCCAGACAAGCACGTCATCCATTTGACAAACAACACCTTCCAGTCCCTCAAGAATCCTGGACATGCGCTTTTGGAAATGCTCAGGTGAAGAAGAGATTCCAAAGCATAAACGGTTATAGCAGTACCGGCCAAATGGAGTTCTAAATGTGGTGAGCAAAGAGGATTCCTTCGAAAGTGGAATCTGCCAAAACCCTGCATTGGCATCAAGTTTGGAGAACACTTTGGCTCCTGCAAGTTGTCCTAATGTGCTTTCTACTGAAGGGAGAGGGTGTTTTTCTCTCATAACCGATTTGTTCAATTCCGTGAGATCTGTGCAAATTCTCACTTTACCTGTACTCTTTTGCACCACAACCATGGGAGAACACCATTCAGTTGGCTCCTCCACCTTTGAAATTACACCCTGCTGTTCCTTATGCCTCAATTCTTCCTTCACATTTGGTAAGAGAGGGAGGGAAATGCGTCTTGGAGTCGATATGGAGAAAGGTATTGCGCCTGGCTTCAGCACAATGCTGTACTCACCGTCCATTTTGCCTAAGCCATTGAAGAGTTGTGGAAACTCCTTTTCTACCCTTTCTTTAGAAGTTAAGCTGACAACATCAAGCCTAGCTACTAGTTGAAGTGCAGTTACTGCTGGTCTGCCCAACAAAGGCATGTACAACCCATCCACCACATAGATTTCCTGAGTTGTATGTTTGTTATGCTTGCCAAGGGTTGCTGAGAATTTCCCTTTTACCTTCAGTGATGTTCCACCTGGTCCCTGAAGGACTCTCCTGGGAGGTTTCAGTTTTTGGAACTGGCCCTGTTGTACAGTGTAACTGGGACTGCTGTTACATCAGCCCCCGTGTCAGTTTTGAACATCGTCTTGAGATTGTCAATTTTTATCTCAGTCATCCAGGGGCTTCCTGTTACATCAGATGTCAGTGAACCAAGAAATGCAATGTCCTCCATTGTATCTGAAGTTAGCGTTGCTATATTCACCTCATGTACTGTCTTTGACTTACATGCTCTAGCATAATGTCCCTTATTATGACAGAGGTGACATATTGCATCTCTTGCAGGGCATCTCTGCAAATTATGCCCCTTTGTGTCACCGCATCTCATACATAGCATCTGCTTTTTAGGCTTTATATGAGGTGTTTTCCTTGCCAGCTGTCCAAAAAGTGGCTTTACTGGTTTTGTTTTCACATTACTGTACAGTTTAGTTTGTACACTATCCACCTGTTCATTTGCCATGTCCCACTTGAAGTTTGACTTGAGCTGTTCCTGTTGTTTTTTTACTAGTTCACTCTGTCGAACTCAAACGACAGCCTTCTCAATTGTCAATTCAGGGTCCAGCTGTAGCTGTTCTGACAGCCATTTATCTGTCAGACCCACGACGAGTCTATCTCTTACCATCTCATCATGCAGATCGCCGTATCCACAGTGCTCGGCTAAACAGTGCAGTGCTGTTATGAAGTGATCCACTTCTTGCTGCCGCTGATTAAACTTCACCCCCTCAAAAATCACGTTCCTTCGAGCTACAAAGTGATTGTTCAATCTGTTCTTTACTACTTCATAGTCACTCGCCGCTTGAGGACTTAAATGCAGGGAGGTGAGTATATCCTCGGCCTCCTCCCCCATCGTATAGATCAAGGCATTCACCTGATTTTCATCTGCCTGTGTTTCCAAGCCAGATGCAACATGAAATCTCTCGAAACGTTTTATCCATTTCAGCCAGTCATCCGCTTTGAACGTGAATTACTCCGGCGGAGAGACTTGAAACTGAGCCATGATAGCGCCGTGCTAACTCGTCTCGTCAATACTTCATGCTGACGGCATGAGCGAAACTGCAAGCTTTCATAGAATTCAAGTTTGCAAAAACGCGCATTACGGTGAAAAACAAGATGATCTGGAACACGTGCACTTATACTCATTTCGATAAACACTGTAAGGTATATATAATGTAGTCGAAAACATTGCGAGATTTATTTTTGGAAAGAGCAGGAACTACATTTTGTTCTGTCGTTTAATAGGTACAACATAAACCTTTCATAAATGGACCACGCGACAGCCGGCCATGACTTCTTAACAGAACTTTTATTCCTCCTTTTCCACAGTACCGTAACACACCCAATATAGGTTCCTAAGCATACTATATGCCTCATAACATTATCGTAACATAATACTACACATCGTCGTGAACATAGTTGCTCTAAAGGTTGCATAGCAACGCTGATGCTGGGTAATATCTCTTCACATTACCGCTTTACTAAAAAAACAAACAAACAACTTAACTACCTCTTAATTGAGACAAATGGATTATATATATATCTTTCAAAAACCATCATTCTGTATGATTTATATGCTGCTTCCCTCATGGAAGTCAACATTTGTTGGTATTACTATATTTAATTTGTGGAGACACTTTAATCCCTAACGAACGATTTTTAAATGTTTTTATTCTTTGTTATTCAAAGTTTTTGAGCTTTGTTATTTCAGTTCTTTATTCAAAAGAGGAAGCAAAAGAAATAACACACTTATAATTAAATATATTCCAATATATTGTGTTTTAATCTTATATTAATCTGTTACATAGAAACATACACAAGCAAAAATAAAGGTTGTTCCCATAAAGCTCATTCCAGCAAGATCATACTGGTTAACCAGCTACACCAGCCCCGTTTTGCGTCATAACACCATGACTATGCTGGCCACCCAGCTATACCAGCACTATACCAGCACTATACCAGCACTGACCAGCATTATACCAGCACTATACCAGCATGAACCAGTAAAAACCAGCCTGGACCAGCATGGAATTCATGCTGGTTTATGCTGGATTTTTCAGCAGGGAGGTACACCACGCATTCTGTTTACAATTATTTATAGGCCTCCCAAATACACCCCAACTTTTGTTGATGAATTCACAGAACTTTTATCAACAATCTCCTCTGAATTTGATTATTTTGTTATTGCTGGAGATTTCAACATTCATATAGACAATGCAGAAAACAATACTGCAATTGAACTGTTAAATGTTTTAAACACTTTTGATCTGACCCAGCACCTGCAAGGTCCTACACACAATAGGGGACACACTCTTAATCTGCTCATTAGCAAGGGTCTACACATTTCATCCACTGTTAACAAGGATGAAGCGCTATCTGACCATTTCTGTGTTTACTTTGATTTATTGATCTGTCCTGCCACTGATGCTAGATCTGGCTATGTCAAAAAAAGGTTCATAAATGAAAACACCAGTGAGGTATTTATGAATGCTTTATCAATGTTGCCAAACATATCGGCAGACTTTGTTGATGTTCTCCTTGAAAATTTTAACTTAAAAGTTAAAGATGCTATTGATGGTATAGCTCCAGTAAAGGTCAGGATGATCACTGGCAGATGTAAAGCACCTTGGAGAAACACAACAGCTGTACAGAGCATGTAAAGAACATGCAGAAAAGCTGAACGTATGTGGCGGAAAACAAAACTTGAAGTACATTATAGCATCTATAAGGACAGTCTTCGTGCTTTCAATGTAGAACTAGGCACAGCTAGACAGATCTTCTTCTCAAACATTATAAACAACAACATAAACAACACTCGCACTCCTTTTGCTACTGTAGAGAGACTAGCAAACCCACCAAATCAAGTTCCTAGTGAAATGCTGTCTGACAACAAATGCAATGAGTTTGCAACCTTTTTCTCTGAGAAAATCAGTAATATCAGAATGGCAATCAATACGGCCTCATATTGTAATGTGGTCAGTCAGACCTCAACATACAAATACAAACACATCTGTTTAACCTTCCATTTACTAACTGAGCACTGTGCTGATTCACAATGACTGCACTTTTTATCCAAATCACTTTTACTCCTGTTTTATTCTTTTTAACATATTTTAAACTGTTTTTATTAAAATCACATTTATTTTCTTTAATTGTTCTTTGTTTTTATTATGATTTTATCGTGTGTCTCTTATTTTTACATATATTTTTTTTCTCTCTTATAAATTGTTTTCTAATTTCTATGTAAAGCACTTTGAATGACTGTGTATGAAATGTGCTATACAAATAAACTTGCCTTGCCTTTGTATGTCCCTATTCTGAGACTGATACTCCTGCCTTTCCTATTCTCTCCTGTCTTCAAACCCTTCTCCCTCCTCTCCCTTCCTCGACCAACGGTAGTCAAATTTTCAATGTACTAGATTATGTACAGTATTTACAATAAGTGGGGAAAAAAACACACACACAAACAGCAGAAGAGGAAAATCTTTGGAGATAACGCAGGGCCAAACCAAACAATGTAAGCCTCTTTACTTCCTAATGTTCACAACTTATCAACAAAAAAAGAAACTAAAAAACTTATTCCAAAACTCTACTAAAACTACAAAAGAAACCATTCATAATAACCACACCATCAATAAAAACAATGTTTACAAAAATGTTACATGCATTCAGAGAAATACACCAAGGCAAGCCTTTCAAACTGAAGACAAGCTCAGGAGTTCAACAGCAAAAGTCCCCATAGATCACAATGAGCTCCCATTAGTGTTAAAGGAAACATAATCATATGTAATTATATGTTAAATATAAATAGAATAATAAATAAAAAGGAGTCTTGCAGATAATTTAAATATATGGAGTTAAATATTAGGGTCATAGATTGTGACTAGACATGCCTTCAACATTTCAAAACATCTTGTATCATTCACAATGAATGTGTGTAATAAAAGTCTGTTCAAATGTTTGTTTTGTGAAGGCTATTGTGATGACCATACAATGAGTCACACCAGTGATGATGGGAAGACAGCAATTTTAGATTATAGGGGAAGTTTCCAAAGAGAATAGATGCAAAGGTAATAGAAAAAATTAATACAAGTTTAAAAGAGAATACACAAGCACACACACAAGCACACACACACACACACACACACACACACACAACTATGACCACTCAGTTCTCAGTTGCAAGTTCTCACTTTTCAACTGTATTTCCCCTCAAAATGTCCACAACACGCACATCATCATCTCAGCCTGACTTCTGAGTCACACTGAACAAAAACTTTACACAACATTGGATGACTTTTCTTCTAGTCAAAAATGGAATTCCTTCTGTTTCTTCACACCGGTTTTTTTTTTACTTAATTACACTCTACTGTTGTAGCCAATGTACAATGTAAACACATACTTCTATCATACACTGTGGTTTAAGACCATGTAATTCTGAATGTAGACTACATTCAGCATGTAATAATTCATGTGTAAAGCTCATGTGGTCGAGTGGTCATGTGGCAAGCAAGTGCTTGAATATATCTGCGGCAGCTGCTCCACGTGGTGACAAAGGTTTTATCACCATTTTAAGTGACACAAGTACACAACTTTTACAAGTTTGTATATCAAGATTTAGCTGTGCACCAATAAATGGTTGTAAAAATATATAACACTATATATAACACTATATAAGTGCGTTAACCTGCACTTTATTCCAGAGGAGGAATATATGTGACAGAACTGTGAGCTGGTCCAGTGTGTCATTATGGTCTATCAGTCTGTTATTAGATCCAGACCTCCAATTAACTGTAAGGTAAGGTACATAAAGTCTAGACAGTCTAGTGAGACAAACCCAAACTCTAGTATTGACATTATTTTTTAAATGCTGATCTGAATAAAAGCCACAGCACACTAGAGCTGATTGGAGTAAACAACAGATTTAATCTTAGACAGCAATAAAATATTAATTTCATTATGAAGATTCTCTGGAGAAAAAAAGACTTTTACAGAAATGTAGGACTTTTTCTGCACAGTCACTCTGGGGTTATTACACACTGCTAGATGATCAAGCAGATTTAAAGGACATGTTGTTGTGTAATTATACACGTCGCACGTTTTTTGCTCTGTAATGTGCTGATATTCACATTATTATTAATTGAAAAGGCTTTATTTTACATAGTCTATACATACATAAATATTCATTATTTCTAAAATACCTTTAAATAAGTTGTTAATGTATGTCTTTGCTTGTTTAGTTGGGTGTCAGTTTCTGAAACCAGAAGTGCTTCCCACAATAACAAGTCACTCTCTTTCACCTTATTTTTCACATAAACCCGGAATACGTGACATTTCCATCGTATAAAACTAATAGCCTAGAAACAAGACTCCTCCCAACGTTATTTGCGCCATAGATATTCGCTGTGATCAAATATGATTGGCTTGCAGAAGAAAAGCCCCTCCTGCCTTATGAATATTCATGAGCTGCGCTAACAAAATCCGCTGCGCAGCGTCTCAAAGTCAAACCGATCATCGTTCCCGGACAGACCGAAGGTTATCCGCTTCAACAGTGCTTGGACGGCAACCTTAGATTCTGTCATCGCCAATAGTTCGTTTAATTCCGATCATTAAATCACTAAATAATTTAGCTTTAATCGCTGAATAAAGCCGCAGATCCTCCGCTTGAAGCCGTTCATTACAGCTAAATTACAAACCTAACCAACGAAGGTAAGATATTTTTGTTGTTTTTATATTACTGTTCCTAACAAATTTTTAATTAGAAACACAAGTTACAATACTAAGCCATGCGTTAGTATTAGTTATCCCACGTATATTCCGGTAAATCCCTCCTTCATGCCGTTTTCTGATTGGGTGTTAAAGTGGGGCGGTTTACAGCTGACCAATCATAGCGCCGAAGTGGAGTAAAAGCAGCCAATCGTAGCGCAGTGGCTGTGTGTTTGTCAGTACGGTTAGGGCTTTGTGTGCGTTAGGCCCTGATGCTGATGACGTAATTCACTAAAATATTAAAACTGTGACGAAGAAACAGAACTGAACTGTATTTTACAGCAGATTCTATAAATAAGATTTAAAGAACGTTCGAATAGACGAATGGCCGCATTTTGTGTGTGTGTGTGTGTGTGTGTGTATTAACGGTCTTATTATTAGGGGTCAAGCCCCGAAGGGGCGTAGACACCTATTGTTATTGTCGGTTTTCTTCTTATTATTATTCTTCCTCTTCCGCCATTGAAGTCAATGGCAGCCCACAGAACCGTACGTAGGAAAGTTATGAAATTTGGCACACATGTAGAGGCCAGTCTTAGAAGTTACTATAGCAACTTTGGTGTGTCTAGCTCAAACCCTCTAGCGCCACCAACAGTCCAAAAACCCAATTTTGTGCTGACTCGTAAGGCCTAGAGACAAAATTCTTGCATCCTCAGAATCAGAAAGGTCTTTATTGCCAAGTATGTTTTCACATATGATGAACACACACACACACACACACACATTTACTCGCACACTTACTCACACTCGCACACTCACATACTCACACACACACTCACTCATACACACTCACTCACACACACACACACACACACACACATTTTGAATTTTCACGTTAAGTTCAGTATTTTACCAATGCAATGCCATATCGCTACGAAACTTGGTATGGTTCATCAGTGTCATGTTCTGAGCGCATCTGATTGGCTTGACCCCGGTATCGCTGCTTGCAGCTATATTTATTATTATTATTATTATTATTATTATTATTTACAGGGACCTGTGCAGAGAGAAACTCCACTTGAGAACTGAGAACCTACTTATGTAGCTTTTGATAAACATTTATATTAAACATTCAGAAATACGAACCTCTCTTTTATTAGTGCTTTTGTATGAGGCACTAAAACACTGGGTCAGTGCCATGATCACAGCTTTGTCCTGTGACAGGGAAGCAAATGAAAACAACTTGTCCTAAAGCCCAGCTTACGATGGATTTTGCACGTTATCCTGCCTGAGAAAGCTGCAGTGAAGCTGAAGGTGATATCTGAGAGAGCAGGCGGTGGTGGTGGCCTCATGATGGTGTGCTTTATCATACAGAGCAGTGATAAGAGCCACAGAGAAGCTCCATCATCCTGTAGAGCAGTAAAACATTCACGCTAAGCTCTTATTACTTTACTTTAGAGCTTAATTACAGTCTGGTGTGTTAGTGGGGTAGAATCTTTACTCTGAACAGCTTGGCAGTATTTATAATCAATGTTTTTCATATTCTAAAATGTGAATATTCTACATATATTTTTTTTTAGTTCTCTATGAAATTGAGTTTAATCTCTTTTCCACACAATGCTGTTCCATAGTGGAATCACTGGGCATTCATGTGCCTTCACTTATTTATTTGTTTTTGTTTATTTTCCCCTGTGTCTAAAGTTTCCTGCTTGTTTGGTAAATCATCCCTGTTGCCAGATCTGTGTCTGTCATCCGAGCCGTAATGACTGGCTGATAGCTTTAAAAATCTGTAATTAGAGCATGTCTTTTCCTGTAACGGCACACCTCAGAGTTAACAGGAGCGCTAGGTGTGTATGGGTATTACAGAGTGTTGGTGACAGTGCAAAGGGTGTTGTGTGAAAGGATTGAGCAATGATTATCTCTTGGACTTGTACCCTGTGTGTTCGTGCCTCATCCAGAAAGTAGCATGGTGAATAATGCTAATCTAATAAGAAGATGTATTATAGAATGGATTACAAGACCAGGTGTTTTCCTGCTGAATTGTATAATGCATAAATTTTTTGCACTGTCACTCCTCACTAAAAGGAGATGTTGTGTAATTGTTGTTGCACCTTTTTTGCTTATGCTGTGAACATGAGTCACTGAACATGATGCAATATTTGAAACGTTTCTAAAGTTAGTATTTGTGAATTTCTGAACATTTATATGAAGAAGAGCTGAAATGTTTGTGTGTACTCTTGTGTAATCTCTCTCTCTCGTGTGTTTGTTTGCTTCCACATACACAGCAACATGAGCTCTCAGGTGAGACAAAATTTCCACCAGGACTGTGAGGCTGCCATCAACCGGCAAATCAACCTAGAGTTGTACGCATCCTATGTCTACCTGTCTATGGTAAGTCTGTTCTTACAGTATCATAGAGGGGGAAAAAATGAGAATCTTGAATCCTTTCATGAGAGAGACATGAGGTGTGTGATTTTAAAATCTTGTGCAAAACTAAATGGATTTGTGGAATTTAATTCTTTAGTTATCTAGGTGAAAATGCCTTTATAGCCTTGAAGTGATGCATGATGGGATCGAGCACTGAGCTCTGTGTAGGAAGTAAAGTTTCCTTTGCTTCATTTCAGCTCTCTGACTTTCCCCTTTTAATAGCCAAACATTTCTGGCTATTAAAAAAAAACTGTTTTTTCTTTTTCTTTTTGTATCTTTCTTTCCAAGTCATACTACTTTGACAGAGATGACCAGGCTCTACACAACTTTGCCAAGTTTTTCTGCAAGCAGTCGCATGAGGAGCGCGAGCATGCAGAGAAACTGATGAAACTCCAGAACCAGAGGGGAGGACGAATCTTCCTGCAGGACATCAGGGTAAGTGATCATTTCCATGTTTTCCCAACTTTATCTTAATTTTTTTTCCCCCTTACAAAATTAAAATGCCATATGACCGTGCAGAAGCAGGGATATTATTCTACCAGGGGAAGCACTAAAATATTAGCTGTTACACCTTTTACTGTTTACATGTCCCCTATGGTGCACGGGACATGGTTCTTACCCTCAATGTATATGATTTTGTTAAGTTTTCAAATGTCTGTTTTACAAATAAAGCATTTAGACAGGGATATAATGACAAACATGAGGTTTGTGTGTTTGGTGAATTAAGAATTGTAATCAGATTAGTCCCTTAAGTTATTTTGTGGTAGATATAGTAGCATGCTCTTCTACAAAATCTAATACACCTTGATTTTAAAGTTAGTTTTATAGTGACATGCTGCTGTACACTGATGGCAAACACTTAGTGTGGGCTTGGTTAGGGAGCTGTGTGAAGTACAGATATTGACAGTTTGTCGGGTGGAGTTGTTATCGGTAAGAAAAAGTTGATAAAGCTCAAAGCTGCTTAAAACAGGCAACAGTGTGAAAAGATAACGCATAGAAAGATAAACATGTGGGTGGGTTTTATTTTTCGCTTCAAATGGCAATGGGTAAAAGTTGTTCACTTGATTATGTCCATTTTTGCTTGTGTGCAACAGAAACCAGAGCGTGATGAGTGGGGCAGCGGTGTGGAGGCTCTGGAGTGTGCACTACAGCTGGAGAAGAACGTCAACCAATCCTTGCTGGACATGCACAAGGTGGCCTCTGATCACAATGACCCTCATGTAAGTGCACACAGAGGCAACATTACTGTAACATTTGAACACTTTAAATAGTATGCATTAATTTAAACATGACTAGACTGAATGTGACCAGTACACTTTCAAAATATTATCAATAGCACACACACACACAACACGTCTTGTGAAACTCCTGTTTGCTTGTATTAACACTTTAGCTTCACTTTAACCCTGTTAACCCCACTGCCTCATGAGACAAAGGATCAGGTCAGATTTGATCTGATAAAGTGAATTATGAAATGAGGCAATCAAGTCTGTTTGGCCAGGTTTGTTGTGTTCAGAAGACAACTTCCTTTTCAAGAGCAGAAACCTGACGACCTATTTAGCTTTATAGAGTCTTATCTGCTCTAAGCAAAGGAGTAAATCTCTCAGCCGACAGTTGTGTTGGAGGAAACTGGACTTTAACCTTTACTCAAATAATAAATCATCTGAATAATGGGATGGCCAAACATTTGTCTTTATGTTTAAAAATTATTTTGTCTGTTTCAGATGTGTGACTTTATTGAGACACACTACCTGGACGAACAGGTGAAGTCCATTAAGGAGCTTGCTGATTGGGTCGCTAACCTGCGCCGTATGGGAGCGCCTAAGAACGGCATGGCTGAATATCTGTTTGATAAACACACACTGGGCAGTGAGAGCAGCTAAACTCCCTTCACACCAGGATAAACCGTCCTACCATCTGAATTTTTGGTGTAATTAATTGCTCTCTGTTTTTCAGCTTTCTCCTGCTTCAGCAATTCTGTTGCTGGTTCTTTTCCTATGTGTGCTATTTTACTCCTAAAGTTCAATCAAATAAACAAATTGTTGGATCCTGTTCATTTTTTGTGTGGTATTATTTTAAGCTTTTTATCTGCAGGTATTGCATGATAATTAGGTGCTGTGAGTGCATGTACCAAAGTGTTTGTGAACAATCAAGCGATTTTATAATCTTAAAATTATCATACACATAATCAAACTGAGTATTTCCGAGTTTCATTTGACTGCTGAAGCCATGTTCTGAATAAAGTTCACAAAGATCTACAAAGAAGGTATCACAAAGAAGGTATGTGTTGGTGATTATCACTGTGGTGCTCCATGACAAGAAGGAAGATGATCAAGGAGGCTGACAAAAGACCTACAGCAACATTTAAAGAGATTCAGGATTATCTAGGTACTGGTGACCCTGTGCATATAGTGACAATCCATCATATGCTTCATATCTAAAGTAAGGTTCATTTAGAAAGCAGCTGTATTTGACCTCATTATCTAACACACACTAATCTCATGAAGAAAGAAAGCTGAAACTGTAGTGAAGAAAATTCCCCTAGAATTAATATTTCAACTGAAACTGAATTTCATCTACAGATGAAATAAAACTAATCTTCAATCAGGAGTACTGAGTACAGGAGTACATGAACAATAAAAAAAAACTGCCAAGGGAATAAGCATTAAATTTTTTTGTCCATTGCAATCCTGAAATAAAGTCTGGTTGAAAAGCTTTCATTATCATTTTCCCCTTTGACCACCAACATAATTATAGATCTTATAATTATCATCTTCAGGGATTTGAATGCCTTAGATACAGACAGAGTTGTTGTTACACGGAAGCTGATTGATCCGGAAATGATTTACCATTTTCATACAAAAGCAACAAAAGAAAAGCAGAGTGTTGGGTTAGGGTTAGGGTTAGTGAGTGATAGGGGTATTAGTGTTGGAGATAAACAAAATAAAACCCTTTAAACCTTTAAGTAAAAATAATACAGAGCAAAGGAAAGAGGAAGTAAATGTGTCAGATGTCACTGTGGTTGAATTCTGGCAAATGACCAAAAACCAAAATATTTTTTATTTGCTTTCTGATTTTACCTTGGGGTCTGCCATTAAACATCATTTTTGGTATGATGTTTTGCTTAAATCAGAACCAGAATCAGGTTTATTGGACAACTGTGTTGACACACACAAGGAATTTAGTTCCAGCTGTTTGTGACTCTCAAAAGTACAGACATAAATAACACTATACTGTACAAGACAAGATAATACAGACTATACAAGACAATGCAGATGTGATACAATATAGACAGTGAGTATTAAATATGAATACAGTATATATGACTGATCTAGTGTTAATTTCGTCACCTATTTTTAATTTAGTCTTAGTCTTAGTCTTGTGCCAAATGTCCTTGTTAGTTTTAGTCATGTTTAGTCATTCACATATCTTTTTTTGTTAGTCAAGTTTTAGTCGACTAAAAGTCTCGTAATTTTAGTCTAGTTTTAGTCAAAAGAAAACTCAAGGCATCTTAGTCAAGTTTTAGTCGACTAAAAGTCTTTTAATTTTAGCCTAGTTTTAATCAAAAAATTGTAGTCTTTTTTTTTTAAAATAACACATTATTACTGAGATTATTACTGATAAACATTTCAGTAAAAAAAGTGTTTCACATATCTCAAACATTGGTTAAATGTCATAATTACCCGACAAAATACACTTCTTGAATGTTTTTGTTGAATGCAAATGTTAAACGTGTCTGGTTTTCAATTTCTGATTTAGGAGACACATTCACAAATGATTAACCTATAAATATACTCAGACAAACTGAAAAGAATAGGCCTACTTTACTGTGGGCCTAAAATACAACCCGCGAATCACAAAAGTATCAGTGAGAAGTTGAGAACACTCGTTTAAACAGTGCATACACTCGAACTTGACTGCACATCACATTTTTTACTTTATTCATACTGCTTTTAATCGTAATGCAAAGACCGGTCATCGGGACATAAGCTGTCATGTACAATAAAAGAGCCTGCGCAGCGACAGGAAATATAATTTAACACAAAAAGCCTGCCTAGACGGTGGACTTGCGCTCAGGAGTTTTTATTTATTTATTTATTTATTTATTTATTTATTATTTATTTGAGCGGCATGTGGACGAATATTCTTTCTACGCACACACTAAACAGCGCGAAGCCACAAACTCGTTCTGAATATTTTAAAGGCGTAACAGCTGATGAAAAAGCAGAGACAATTGTAGACGAAAATGAAGAGAGATTTTATCTTAGTTTTTATTTTATACAAAACATTTTCGTCTGAGTCATTTTTCGTCAACAATAATGCATGCTAATTTAGTCTTAGTCAGTGTTTTTGGACAGTGGTGCAGTCTTGTCATCGTCTCGTCTTAGTCATGAAAAAGTTTCAGTAAACAAAGCTCTGTAGCACTACCAGAAGGGAGAAGTTGAAAGAGGTTGTGTCCAAATGAAGATGTCTAAATCCTTGGTAGCTAAGTATTCTATTCTCACACTTTAATTACATTATCTCAAAGCTACAGTAAAATGCACATAAGATAAATCAATTCAGATGCCGACTCTCAGAATGTCTGTGATGCATGTGCACCCCAGTAGAGAAGGAATGATTTATTTGCGGTTTTCTCCCTTTTCACTAAACTTCAGTTGTAGCTTTAAAGTTTAATTGTAGGTGTTTAAAAAAAATTTTAGTTTTTAAACCTGTATAGTGGAAAGTATCAAAATGTCCTCATATGAAAGGTTTTCCCTGCAGCACATTTACAGACTCATCTTACATCATTCTTTATCCAGGTTAAACCAGAAATTATACAGAACAATTATATTTACAATTATTTAATTAACATATGTTTTTACTCTTGTTCACTGTTCCAGTCTTGATTCTTCCCACACCTGCACTTTATGGAATCATAAACCCAGCTCTATTTTAGAAGCAATGCTGAAAAAATACAGATTCACTTCCACTTCTCAGCTCTATTCTAATTTTGAAACAACAAAAAAGACAATCTGCTGTTCTGCTTTTCTTTTATTTATATTGTTAAAATGCTATGCAAAGAATATTTCATTTAATTGAACAATGCCAAGACATGCATGAGCTGTGGCAGCTGTGGCAATTACAATAGTATAAACTGTTCATGTAATGTTCATGTTGTTCACACTTGTAGAACATTGATGTGACGTGACATACAGCTAAGTATGGTGACCCATACTCAGAATTCGTTCTCTGCATATAACCCATCCAAAGTGCAAACACACAGCAGTGAACAAACACACACTGTGAACACACACCTGGAGCAGTGGGCAGCCATTTATGCGGCAGCGCCCAGGGAGCAGTTGGGTGGGATTCAGTGCCTTGCTCAAGGGCACCTCAGTCGTGGTATTGCCAGCCCGAGACCCGAACCCACATCCTTAGGGTTAGGAGTCAAATTAGGCCACGACTTCCCCCCATTCAGTTACAGCTGTTTGGAGAAACAGATGCAGTGTTCCTGCAATGTTAGATCCACAATTTTCCTGATTGTTATCATTATTACCTCAGTTAGGCGTTGCTTCTCTCACCTCTAGCCATGGAAACATGGCCCATACCTCTCTTGGATGAATAGATGAGCAGCTGCTGGTGGTATAATAGTGTCTATTTGAGTATTTTTGCTAGAAACATAAAAACCATCAGAAAATACATTCTCAGAGATTCTGATTGGGATCACAAGCAATGTTATGCTGCCATGTAGTGGGCACTTAACAATCATAACCACATACTGTACAGTTTTATGAATTCTGAAGAAATCCTGTACAAACAAATGACCTTACTGGTGATTCCCGATATGAATAAGATCTAAGAAAAGTATTTTTTGTCAATGATCTGTAAAATGTCATTTAAAAAATCTAATTTATTGCAAAGAAATCCTACATTTATTTGTACTTAAATGTTGATCTATAATTGTATCACATCAGGTTTAAATTATTAGAGGATTGTTACAGAGCATTTTGAAGGAGGCTCGCCTTATTTAAACTTCAGACATTTAGTTTGGTTTGCTCTTAATTGTTGAAGTGAGAGGTATCACCATGGTGAGATCCAAAAGCTCCCTGAAGCCTTCAGAAAGAAGATTGTTGATGCTTATGTCTTGTAAGGGATATAAAGAGATCTAGAAAGAATTTATCAGCCATTCTACTATCTGAAAATCATTTACAAGTTAAGAATATTTAAAACACCTTCCAACATGGCCAGGTCAGACTGTCCAAGCAAATTTACCCAAAGAGCAGACCGCAAGAAGCTTAGTCTCCAAAAACCCTAAAATATCATCACAGGATCTACAGCAAGCTCTTGCTACAGTTGACGTCAAAGTGCACGGGGGCTTTCTTCCAGTTAATGTCAGAAACTGGTAGATTTCTACAAGAAACATCTCATTGAGGTTATTTCAGCCAAAGGGGGAAACACTAACTATTAGGGCACAGGGTGTACTATCTGTACTAAAGTTTCCTCATTTTATGACTTCTGTTGTTAAATAAGTGCAAAATGAATTTTTTTGTTGTAGTTTACATTCACATGACTATACATTCACATTTTAATATAAATATGTATAAATATAAAGAAAAAAATATATATGGTATGTTAAAACTGTATAGAACTTTTTACATTTATAATTATACAAAAAAATGTACACAAGGTATATATAACTATATATACACACATACAAAAGTATTCTTTCATATATGTAAACATGGTAGAAACAAATATGTACATAAAATGTTCAGCATCCTGACTGCCTGATATATAAACTGTTCTTCAGCATGGTGATGTTGGCCTGGAGGCCTTGAAATCTTCTCCTATATGGCAGGAGACTGAAGAAATTGTGTAAGGGGCGGGTAGAGTCACCTACACTGCCGCATGCTTTGCATGGGTGTTGATGTCCAGGAGAGAATGGAGAGGTGTTCCACTCATCTTCTCAGCTGACTTCTCTATGCACTGCAGGGTTTTTTGTCAGAGGTGTAACAGATTCCAAACCACATGATGCAGCTGGACAGGATGCTCTCTTTAGGTTTCCATGATGGGTACAGGGGCTGCAGCTCTTCTCAAATTGCAGAGGAAATGGAGGCATTTCTGAGCTTTCTTGGCTAGTATTGAGATGGTCCTGAGGAGGTCCACCCATAAACTAGGTGATATACAACCTCTCCCGTTGGGTGTGCGCTGTCTGGTATCCAACAATAATCTCCTGTCTTCTCCACATTTAAAGACCGGTTAATGTCTCTACAACACATGGTCAATCAGTTCACTTGGGTTCTGTAGTTGGTCTTGTCATTGTTGGTGATGAAGCTCAAAAGCTGTAGACAAATTTCAATTTAACTGAACTTTTACTATAGATAGATTTTACTGGCAACTGTGAACTGGTTCCTACATTAAATGTTCCTTATTCTGCAAGATAGAAAAAATAAAACAATGACGAACACCATAGAAAGTGGAAGTGAAAATTAATTCAGTTGAACTGATTTTATATTGTGCAAAGGAATTTGATAAAAGATCTAAATCCTAAAACTAATGTAAAACGTAACCAAATTGAGTGCAAATCTATAATACTCCCTGCATGTAAAAATCCTTAAACCAGGTCAATTCTTATTTCATTCACAGGAGAACTTCAAAAAGGATTAAATGAGTGAATTGTTTCACATGGTATAATCCAGTATTTATGAGAATCATTTTGACAAAATGAAACCAGCAGCATCCTGTGTGATGTGTAAATTATTTGTACTCTACAATTAAAAATCTGAAAGATGAAACGTTCTCTTGCTTTTTTTTTTTAAACAAAATTTATTTTGATCCCGAATATATGGTTTAGTCGAACAGTCCGAATCCCATGTCATCATCGGATTCTTCAGACTCCTCTTTCTTCTCCTCCTTCTTCTCCTCAGCTGCAGCTGAAACAGGACAGAAGGAAAACAATGAGCTAATGACTACAGCAGCACTCAGATACTGGGAAAGGGGGGATTTTGCCTATGAATCCAATCACATTTTGTATGGTGACATGGTGCAGATGTCAGGGGTGTAAAAGAGACACTAACCTGCAGGAGCTGCAGCTCCTCCAGCAGCAGGAGCACCAGATGCCGCCACCGCAACAGCGCCACCAGCTGGCACACTGGCTAGTTTACTGTAACCTAACAGAGACAAGAGAGTATACGAAAACCAGACCGCTTTATTAATATAAAGACGATAATTAGGATTTAGACAGTATTGTATCTTAATTTTGAGTGTTTTAGTTCAGCCAATAATCACATGAATGGCCAGCTTGAGTCAATCTAAACATGTTTAAAATGTTTTTCACAAACCTCTATGTTGGTTTGAGGCACATTTCAATTGATTCTACATCATTCACTATAGTTTTAGATTTCATTTATCCACAGGTTAACCCTGTAGACAAATGATGGTTGAAGGATGGAGAGTCCTTTAATTTCCTGCTGGTTTCTTAATACAATACTTAATCATAAATATACACAAGTAATGAATGATGTGAATAAATTCACACCTTCCTAGATCTGTGCCTTCTTTAAACAACCAAAAAAAGTTATTGAGTGGAGGTATACAGCATATGGAGTGAGACTCACCTTGAGCAATCACATCCTCAACTGATTTGCCATTAAGTTCTGACACGACCTGTTGAAACAATTAGAATAAACATTTTATTTAATCTGTTGATGTTGACATGTAGCACAACACAAAGCATGTAAAAGACTACAGGACACACTGTTGATTTTATGAAATAGCAGCATGCAGAATTGCTGCATGAAAAGATTCACTGTGTTAAAGCATCCGCGATGTGCCACACACCTCTGGGGTGGACAGATCAGGAGCCTGGGTACAAAGGACTAGCAACGACAAACACTCTCTCTTTATTCTTTGTTGCCAGTTGATTAAGGTGTATCGTTCCTCTCTGACATGAAAAACTGATCAGCAATCAAAGCGATGAAACTGGAAACATGAAAGGTCTCCAAACAAGTCAGCACATCAAATTTTATTTTAAATACATTAATGTGGATCATCCACTGTACCTGCATGTGATGTTACTATAGAAACAATAACGTATTATATAACATTATAAACCACTCATTCGTGTTCACTGTTATACAGAAGTAACTCCATCTGTCCATTAGGATTTCAAAACATGTTCTATATGAACTGCTCCGTAATGTAAAGTTACTACGCAATCAGGAGTTTAATTTGAATAAAGCTGCAGAGTAACTTTCCCCACTGCTCACCTTCCCCATGCGAGTATCATCAGCCTCGATGCCGACACTCTCCAGGATCTTCTTGATGTCGCTGGCATTGGGATTCTCTTTGCCACTGAGGGAAGCCAGCAGGTAAGCAGCTACGTAACGCATCCTTTAATATATATATATATAAATAAAAGAAAAATAAGACGCTGTCAGTCATAAATCACAGCACAATTGTGTAAACAGTGTGTAACTGAAGCTTTCTGCTACACTACTGCCAGCGCAGTCTGGCTCTTTAAGTCTCCAGCTCCTACTAAAGCTTTGATTTATTTCACAAGATAATTTTTTTCAATTATGAAACAATAAAATACAAGCTAATCAACAGCACAAGCAGAAAGCCAGCTGATTACCTGTGACTTTTTTTTTTTTTTTTACAGCTGTGTGTTTTAGATTGATCACCATTAATATTAGTTCATTACACATATATCTGATCCATTATATTATATCATATTATATATATATATATATATATATATATATATATATATATATATATATATATATATATATATGATCTCTATGAGCTAGACCTGGAGATTAGCTTAAAGCTAACGGAGAAGCGACTAACTGCTCTTTTTCGTATGATTTCAGCTCGACATGCTGTCTGTGTGCAGTCTGATAAGGCCCCCAGTAACTCTACACACACACAATAAACACAATGGGATTTATTTTAGAATTGTAACCAATAAAAAGTTGTATTTAAACTCACTTCGCGAAGAGTAAAGGGGTAACGCGTGTTCACCACAGAGCGCGTGCAGGCGGAAAGGAAGTGGACCAGGCCCGGAAACCGGATGTAGCGCCGTCAGCCAAGGTCACGTGATCAGGCAAAAAAACGCCTATTTGGAAAACTGTCTCTAACCCAAGCTTGCATGTCTCTAACCCTGACTATAACCCAAGCTTGCATGTCTCTAACCCTAACCCAAGCTTGCATGTCTCTAACCCTAACAATAACCCAAACTCTCTCTTTAGTAACCACTCTCACTCACTCTCACTCATTTTCTACCGCTTATCCAAACTACCTCGGGTCACGGGGAGCCTGTGCCTATCTCCGGCACTCACGCACACTACGGACAATTTTCCAGAGATGCCAATCAACCTACCATGCATGTCTTTGGACCGGGGGAGGAAACCCCCGAGGCACGGGGAGAACATGCATACTCCACACACACAAGGCCGAGGCGGGAATCGAACCCCCAACCCTAGAGGTGTGAGGCGAACGTGCTAACCACTAAGCCACCGTGATCCCCCTCTTTAGTAACCAAATAGTTTTTATATATTATACAGATAACATTCTTTATGTCCTTAATCCCGATCTCCTTTACCACATCATCCTAACATTATTTAACCTTGCACTTCTGATGGTATGGTATTAAAGTATGTGGTATATTTATATTAATATTTTGATATGTTTATATGAATTCTCTCTTAACAAAAATGAGAACAGTTATAGGTTATATTTCTTCCACCCACTGTAAGGTTATCTGAATTGCGACCGTCTCTGCTGTATTACACTGATATTTCAGAATGTATAATAATTGAGACATAACTCCCTAGTAGCATACTAGTAGCATCATTGATACATACCAGAATTTTCAGTTCTAAGAATTCCTCCACTTCTATTTCATTGTGGTCAGTATACATACTACCTAATGTATTGTGCAGTAAAATCCCCAAATAACATCTCGTTGTGATTACCTTCTCCCCCATATTTCTCAATGATTCACTATTCTTCCTCCACATCCACTCGCTTATTTATCCAATCGCCTCTGATTTAATAAACATTATTACTCCTCCATGCCCGATGACGCCTGAGATAGGCACAGGCTCCCCGTGACCCGAGGTAGTTCGGATAAGCGGTAGAAAATGAATGAATGAATGAATATTACTCCTCCAACATTTCCAACTCTCTTGTCCCTTCTTAATGCTGAGTAAACATGTAACATGAAGTTTAAGTGTGGTTTGACACATGACTCCTAAATAGATATTTCCTGAGGTTTATCACTATAATCCAAAATGAATTCTTGACTATTTGATATCAAAATTCTAGCATTCTATTGAAGAACCATTAAGATCCACCACATGCTGTCTGTGTGTTTGCTATCTGAACCTTTAGCTTACTATTTATTCCACCCACTGATATTCCTTCAACCTCCAAATATTTCACAGCTGCCCCTAGGATTATGTTAATTCTCTCTGTCCAGCTTTCAGTTTGTGCTGAGCCATTGACCACTTCTATTATAAATGCAATAAAGGACATCTTGTCAACTATCTATTGTAATTTATTCTACAATTTATTCTGCATGGCTTCTGCATATGTTAATCCTTCTAATACTCATATATTGCACTTTCTCAGCTTCCTTTCTAACTAGGGTTGCCACCTTCAATACAGAAAAATAAGGGACGCCTGCCGCAGCGGGGGCCACACCCCTCGGGGCCACGATGACCACAGTCCCCATGGCGTGCCAGTGGTGGTATATCATAACTTAAAACATGTATTCATAAAAATATTAAGATTGATACCAATGGACATTATAATATCTGCTATTGAAATCAGTGTGAACAGATGCACTCAGTCTCTCACTATCACAACTTAAGTGGTCATATTGAATACACAGCTATGACAATAATAAATATACGCCAACAAAGTGTGACTGAGAACACAAAAAATAAGCTTTTGGAGGAACTTGTGAAATGTGAACCATATTTTATTAACTTATTATTAAATTAACAGATTCATAACTTAGTAATTATAACTTGCAAACTTGCAAAAGATATTCCATGAACATCATGAACATAATAACATCAGTGGATGTATATCAGTGTATCAGTGAATATCAGCGGACCAGAAGTAGTAGTGTGCAGTATTGGAGCATGTCAGGCCTACTTTCTTTTATAAGTGTACTTCTTGTCACTCCGTTTCATATGGATTTTCTGTCACTCTGACTCTGTCAAAAGAACCGGCGAGGCGGCGTCCCGCCCTCCTCTGACTCTGATTGGCCGTGATTCACGGCCCGTAACCCTAAAACAAACCAATCAAACCAACGATGGCAACGAGTATTACCCAATCAGGGGCAGAATAGGACGCGTCTCCACACAATGCGGGTGGGGTGATTTGCATGGGATGCTGTATAATGTGGACCTATGTAAAATACGGGACAAAACGTATTGATTTGATACGGGGCGCGTCATTTTGCCTGTAAATACGGGACGATTCCGTATTTCACGGGACAGGTGGCAACCCTATTTCTAACCTTGCAGCCTCCATAGCCCACACTATGGTTACACTTCCACAGTTGCAACATTTTGGATTAAAGCCATATGCAAATTTCCCATACTCATGCCCTCCTCCACACCTTGCCCAATATTGTTTTCCCTTACAAACTGGTGCTATATGGACAAATTCTGACACTTCTAACTGGCATCTAATTGGCAGTGTGTTTCTCTCACATCAGACAACAGGACACCACATAGGCACATTTATAGTAACAGAAATGTCTTCTGCACTCCACAATCTCTCAGCTGCAATTTATATAGTAAATAAAAAAGTAGCTTATCTACATAACACACAAGAGCAAGCAGCCTACAAAAACTACATTCTGATGTATATTTTTACACCCAACACTGCAGATATAGTGCATTTTTACAGAAAATAAAAAACTATGGAACTGTACATTACCAGTTAATAACATAGCAATAGTAGCTGTACTTCACAGTGATATGTTGAATTTCACAGAGACAGTAAAACAGTTTGTGTGTATTGTTTTCTGTGCTCATATAGTTACAAATTTGTCAGCTCCAGACCTCCATTTTTACACAGACAATTCTTCAGGTATTTGCTGTGGACCTGAGTACAGGTGGATTGTTCATATATGTACAAACAGAACCAAACTAAAAAGAAAGGTTGACCAATCCAAACCAATCAAGGTAGATGTGAGCGTGTCCTTATTCTCTCACGTGTGCAGACAGGGCTGTGTGGAATGGCGCATAATATAGCAGCATGATAGATAATGTATACTACAGATAAACTAATCTCTAGATATTTTCCTATATATTTTCCTTTTGTCTATATTAATAATATCCTAATTGCACTTATACACTAGGCATGTTAGGAGCTACTAACGCTGTACTGGTACCCAAAAAATAAGCATGTGGTACAAGAGAAAAGTGTTCATCCTATCGATATCATGAGCCCAAGTCCTGATGATGCCACCGCCATCTGTAGCTGGAAGTCAAAGTGGAGGGACTACTATCAACCACAGAGATACTAGCTGTACCTGGGCTTCTATGAGCTCATGCACCATTGTCCTCCAAGTGTATTACATTACCTGAGTAGTTTGAAATGATGTGGTTGGTTTCATGTGTCTTGGAATCTGGTAGGAGTTAGGGTCATGAGAGGGAGAAAAGTAAGGGGAAAAATAAAAAAAAAAATCAAGCATGAAGGAGTATGATAGAATGAAACTCCCATGTTAAACTGTGTCACTGCCAGGTTAATGTAAAGGCAGCGGATGCGAACGCAGACTTTTATTTACACAGGGAAATGAAAAAGGAAGAAACAAACAGTTAACAACAAACCATGGAGCAAAACATGCAGACTGCAAACGAGGCTACAGACAGCAAAGGAACAAACTGAAGCTTGATAAAGACACTCAGAAACACAGAAACTTAAATAGGGCTGCTCTTTAAGCTGGAAATACAAATCCTGTGCAAATGATCAGTGAGAATGAGGATGTGAAGAGGATGATAGGCATTGACGTAACTATTTTAATATTTACATTTATATTTACTGTTGTATATTTAATTGTTACAATTTTGACAGCATTGTTTTACTTTCTCTCATTTGTGATATTTCAGTTCAGTGTGACTTTGATATAAAAGCAGAACAGAAAAAATACCTTAAAAGTATTTAGTTCAGAAATGTGTTAGTTTAATTGCATGCAGTTATTTGTATTTATCATTTTTTATACATTTTAGTGATTTGTGAAATATAACATTGAGGCATAACATTAACATCAAGAGAGTTTCTATATTGTGGCATAAGATTGTGATATCATCCAGCCCTCAGTGCAAACACGTTAGTGTAAAAAGTGAAAGAATCTTCTGTAAAAGTACCAAAGTTTTGTTTAAAGATGATTAGAGTAACTATTAGTAAGCATTAATCCAAACCATGCAGTTCAGTGTTACTTTAGAATAACAAACCATGCAGTAACACATTTACAAGCAAATACTCAGACAGACATACATCTGATCTATCATATTTACTGAAATTAATCTCGTCCAGGGGGGCACGGTGGCTTAGTGGTTAGCACGTTTGGTTAACATGGTTGGGGGTTCGATTCCCGCCTCCGCCTTGTGTATGTGGAGTTTGCATGTTCTCCCCGTGCCTCGGGGGTTTCCTCCCCCGGTCCAAAGACATGCATGGTAGGTTGATTGGCATCTCTGGAGAATTGTCCGCAGTGCGTGATTGCGTGAGTGAATGTGAGTGTGTGTGTGCCCTCCATCCGGGTTGGCACTCCATCCAGGGTGCCTTGATGCCCGATGACGCCTGAGATAGGCACAGGCTCCCCGTGACCAGAGGTAGTTCGGATAAGCGGTAGAAAATGAATGAATGAATGCAAACGCAAGAGTTTGGTTCCACTGCTACCTCCTCTGTTCAGGTAAGTTTGTATTTCCTTCACTACAGAATGGTCATTCAGTTCATTCAGGCAGTGGAACAGATTGATGGATTTCTCTGGAGATGGATTCTCCTTGATCTTCTCCATACTCAACTGTTGCTGTGAGAACTGCTTCCTGTCTGTGGCATTAAGCCCGTCCTTAAACACCCTGGGCAGTGATCCTGGGCTTCACAATGTTAGTAGCTTTACCTGACAGGGCAGTTCCCAGATGTCTGGGTTTTGTAAATAAAGAAAAGGTCTTTTCCCTTAATGCTTCCTCACTGGCTGACTAAAATTATATTATCAGGAATGTCAGATATTATTGCGATAATAATATATAATAAGCAATACTGCGGTCATGTCAGATATTATTAAAATCATGACCATTATGTACATATATAAACTATAATAACGATAATAATGAGACATTATTCTATATACAGTACAAACCGCTGTGGTGTTTCTTTATCCTGCTGTAATCCTTGTATTACTCAGGTCTTGAAAAAGCTCTGCCATACTTTTATCCCAAATATGTGACCTAAGAAGCCTATTTCATTCTGGTACTGTGAAATCATCTTTATTGGTAAGTAAGTCTTTATATATCCCTCCTTCAGTAAGCATCAAGACAGCTTGTGTAATTTCAGAATCAGTAAACCAGTCTGTGAAGCACGGTCAAACGCTGGTTTGTGATAGAGGGCGGATCTGTGAGAAGTGAGCAGTATGGAACTACACCTCTTTAGGATTGTTTTAAGGTGTGTCCTGTGTTTCAGTGAGCAGCAGCAAGGACAAAGTGGGGTGAGACAAGCTATGTGTGTGTGTGTGTGTGTGTGTGTGTGTGTGTGTGTGTGTGTGTGTGTGAGAGAGAGAGAGAGAGAGAGAGAGAGAGAGAGCGAGCGAGAGAGAGAAAGATAGAGAGAGAGCTGTGCAGTACTGAGCCATGTATGTGGGTTCAGGTAAAAGTCCATGGTAAATTAAAACTTCTGAAAGGTGAAAGAAATAAGGACAGGAAATAAAGAGCCCTTTTTGAGATGCCCCACTGCCTCCACATTCCACATATTAAAAAGAGTCACATTAACCAGAGCTTTATCAGTTTCTTTACAAATATGGGTATATTACGGTGGCCGGGAAGTGCAAAACACATTAACAAATCCGAAAACACATTAACAAATCCGAAAACACATTAACAAATCCGAAAACAAATTAACAAATCCCAAAACACATTAACAAATCAGAAAACAAATTAACAAATCCCAAAACAAATTAACAAATCCCAAAACACATTAACAAATCCGAAAACAAATGAACAAATCCCAAAACACATTAACAAATCAGAAAACACATTAACAAATCCGAAAACACAACGACAAGTCAGACAACCCAGAAACGGTAGTGTATCGTTTTTGAATGGAAACTTACCGATCATTGGACAAGACACCTGTCACTCAAGATATACAGGTATGGAATCTTATGTATAATGTGTAAAGTTCTCCTTTAAATAAAGTTTTCCGTTCAAGAAAATAACAGAATTAATCCACAGTAATCCATTCCATTCTTCCATTCCAACTTTTCCCTGCGGCAGACTGTTGAACTTCATGTATACCTTGAGTGACAGGTGTCTTGTCCAATCACAAACTATACCAACCGCTTCCGGGTTGTCTGAAATGTCGTTGTGTTTTCTGATTTGTTAATGTGTTTTCTGATTTGTTAATGTGTTTCGTGCACCGATTCAGAAAACCCGGAAGCGGTAGGTATAGTTTGTGAATGGAAACTTACCGATCATTGGACAAGACGACTGTCATTAAAGATATACAGGTGAATGAAAGGTGTCTCGTCCGATGATGGTAAGTTTCCTTTCACAAACTATACCAACCGCTTCCGGGTTGTCTGACTTGTTAATGTGTTTTGGGATTTGTTATTGTGTTTTGGGATTTGTTAATTTGTTTTCGGATTTGTTAATTTGTTTTCGGATTTGTTAATGTGTTTTGGGATTTGTTAATTTGTTTTCTAATTTGTTAATGTGTTTTGGGATTTGTTAATGTGTTTTCGGATTTGTTAATGTGTTTTGCACTTCCGGCCACCGTAGTATATATTTCAGAAATCAAAAATCCCTTAATTCTGACCGATTTTGAAATTCACAGTGAGACAAAAAGCTGCAACATCACAAAGTTTCACAAGTGGAATGACTAACTCTCCAGAGCTGCACAACAGCAGTACAACAGGAGCGCCTTTGCCAGATGTTTGGTGATTCTAAGCTTGAATCTTGGTAATATGAAAATGGAGTCCTGGAGAGCAAAACTGGCCATACTTACATTTTTACTTTACTTCACAGAAAGACTGATCGGTGTGGTCCAAGGTTTAATGAAACAAATCTGTGTCATGAAAAAATGCAAGATATATTCTCATTTCTTACAATCAACTGTATACTTTTACATCTGCTCTCTCATATGGAAAGCATTGTGACTATTCCATATACATTTATTAAATGCTGCTGTAACACACGTTCCTCAATTTCCTGCCTGAGATGAATAAAATCTTGCCTCACTAGTCCCCTGAATTTACTGAAAATCTTCCACCAGAGAGCAGCAGAGCACTGCTGAAATCTGGGCACAAACATTGCATGCAGCATGATAAATGTAAGAAACTGGTTAATGGTTGAACCTTAACATACTTCGGTCTGCAAATTCGAAATACATTTATATATTTATCCATATATTAAAGGAACTTAAATAAAAAATAACTTCATGCTGGTCACTTGAGTGGAGTTTTAACTGCAACTATAAACCTGAATATCCACAAATCTTTATATATGAGTATACAATGATATGGACATGTAATTAATAATAACAAAACAATAAGAAAACTTGTCTAACAAATTGTGAACGCCAAACCATTATAAATCTCTTTTAACCATAGAATTGACAAGCTCTGACCATAGTAATAATGAATTGGAGATATTCATTCTGCTATTCATTTGCCCACAAAATCAATATTTAATTCTCATCCTCACTGAGGCTTGATGTGTGATCTCACCTGGCTTGCAGGTGAGATGTAGCTTTAAATAGCAGAAATCATGCTGTGTGTTCATTCTGACCTCTATACCATCTGTCTCTGTGGAAATGCTGCATCACATGACCATATTTGTTTTTCTCTAATCCACTTGGGTAAAGTGCACTCAGTCTGCTCCCTCCCAACCCAAAAGATGTACGTACTTAAAGGCAGAGGTGGGAGTAAGTCACGCATGTGCAAGTCACAAGTAAGTCTCAAGTCTTAACCTTCAAGTCTCAAGCAAGTCCGAGACAATTTTTGTGAGTCAAGTAAAGTCAAGTCAAGTCAAGTCAAGTCACTGCTTTATGTCAAGCAATTCAAGTCAAGTCGTAGCTTGAGTCAAGCAAGTCACTGGCAAGTCATACAGATGTTTGATGATTTAACTAAATGTATATATTAAAAAAAGTTAAATCTACAGTATTTATGGACTGAGTTTTATTTGCAACAAAAAATGATGCATTTTGCATTTATGATATGCATTTATTTTTAAAAGGTGTCCACATACAGGTGAGTTGTAAATACAATAAAAATCTAAAAATGAATAAAAATCAAAACTACAAAGCCTAAGATGTAAATGAAACTGAAATAAGGCCAACATAAAAGCATGAAAAGTTTCAATATGCCTCAAACATGGCAGAAGACTATGGAAAAGTATATATAAAAAGTACAGAGAGAGAGAGAGAGAGAGAGAGAGAGAGAGAGAGTAATTTATTAATATTAATAATAAATAAATACTGTTGAGGTTTATTAGTTAGTGCGCACTCTCCCGCTGCTTCAGTGGCGAAACTAGAGTTTTATACATGGGGTAGCCAGGGGGTAGACTTCTTTTGATAGGTGAAATGAGATGTCAATCAGCACCAAACTTCCAATGCTATCAAATAAAAATTCAGGGTGGCCAATCAGATGTCAGGGGTGGCCAATCAAATGTCACCCCGGACACCTCCCTGGCTCCGCCACTGCTCTGCTTGCCTGCTGGGTCACGTGGTTAGATTACACTCTTGCGTGCGTTCAAAAACAGATAAAAAAAAAAAAAAGTTATTTCGAGTCATTTATCTCAAGTCACAAGTAAGTCTCAAGTCATGAATGTCAAGTCAAAGTCAAGTCGAGTCTTTTTTTTTACTATTTGTCAAGTAAGTCTCAAGTCTCAAATTTGCGTCTGACTCAAGTCAAGTCATATGACTCGAGTCCCCCATCTCTGCTTAAAGGTAATGTAGCTTATTCCTCCGTATATTTGTTCTTTTGAAGGTCTTATGTGGTGACTTAAAAATATTTCTTGTGTTCCAGTATAACTAAAAATTACAACTGATCTATTGGCAATTAGATCAGCTCCTCTACTCAAGTTTCTCTTCCTTACCACACTTTATAACCGTTCTAATCTGAAGTGTGTGTTTTTACACTTTTAAATCAGATATAGGATTTTGCACATTATGACTCTTGTTATTCATCTACTTTCGGCTTTTCCTGTTAGGGGTCACCACAGGGAATCATCTGTTTCCACCTAACTCTATCCTCGGCATCCTCTACCCTTTGCACGTGAATCTGAAATGATGTTCATTCTACTAATTCATGCTATTTGTGACTATATATATATATATAAAACCACAAAGTTTAAAAAATGAATACGAGATAGCCTTTTGTTTGTTTCCTCATTTTATATACACATTTATACGTATATACACTGTACATTTATGCCAAAATAAATCAACATGTCAAATTATATTGTGCACATCACATATTGAAATTGTGATCAATAGAAGTAAGAGAGGGTGGGATTCATTATCCAAACACACAACATTAACACTACTGCAACCTGTACACACACATGCACACGCACACACACGCACACACATACACACACACACACACACACACACACACACACACACACACACACCTGTTCAAACACTGGCTGAGTTCATTTCCAGAAAGGTCACAACACAGAATAGCTTCAAAATATAAAAAGTGTCTCAACCTGAAAAAAAAACCCAAATGCTTAGCAACCAAAGTTTCTGTTACATTGGGAGGCAGATGAATTGTTTATTAGGAATAATAATAATTATTATTTATCAACAGATGTATTATTATTATTCAATTTTAAATTAATTTTAAACAGGCTTCAAACGTCTTCATGAAGCAGCAAAATGCTAACCTGAGAAAACAAGGTGTTTAATGAGGGATAATTAAGGGACAAAGAAATGTAAAGTATGAAAAAGTAAACCATAATGTAAAAAAATGGTACATAGTATCAATGGTATCATTCATTATTCTGTGAGCATTTATGCATGTTATGAACTCCCCATACAGTTAGCCTTTAAAAAAACGTGTAACCTGTGACACCCACTTCACCCTGAGTTTACACTTGGAAGTGGCTTCGAAATGTAGACTATTTATTTACTGTGTAATCTCATAATGCAGTCTTATAAAATGACAATAGATAAGTTCAGTTCTCATCTCATCCACTGGGTTTAGGGTAAATGTAAAATAAAACACAATACGGGAAAAACACCATAACCATTAACATTAACAGTTGAGGACAAATCTTTATGTGTATCTTAAGATATTAATTTCAGTTTTTCAAATCCAGACATTTTTATGTTTCTTCTGGTCAGTTATGTTGTTTGCTTTGTTCTCATCAGCATCATTTGTAACAGTTTTAGAAAGAGATTTATTTCAGCTTTAATTTTCACTTTATCACAATTCCAGTGGGCCAAAAGTTTATGTACCCCAAGTTCACTGTTCCACTGTTGAAGATTCCAGAAATGAAAAGCTTCTGATTGGACACCTGTTATAATAAGGCGTTTATTTGTAAAGCAGCTGTTGCTGTATTTAAGAATCTTCCTTTAGAGCCAGAACCCTTCCCCTCTTGAGATAATTGAAAAATCCAAGTAACAAAACTGTGGACCTTCAGAAGTCTGGTTCTTCCTTCGCAACACCTGAAGCCACCATGAGCATCTGTACAAAACATCTGTATAAGAACAAATTCAGCATTCAGAAAGAAGGAAGAAATTAACTCCCAGAGATGCAAGAACTTTGGTCCATAAGATTCAGCTGAACCCCAAGAAATCAACAAAGGAACTGCTGAAGGAGTTGGAGGCATCAGTTTGAGCTGGAATCCTACATCACTATGGTCTTAAAGACACCAAGAATCTCCTACTCCAGGAGCAGCATAGAAAAGCCAGAGTGAAGTGTGAATAAGATCTGGAGCCATGTGGAGGAGTTCTCTGGTCAGTTGAAACAGATATGTAACTGTTAGACTGTAATGACCAGCTCTGTTTGTGGAGGGAAATGGGTAAGGCTTTTAATATGAAGAACCTCATCCTAACTGTGAAGCATGGGGTGGTAGCATCATGTTTTACTGGAAAAGAAACCGCACCAGTAACTAGAAAAAGGTGGATTAGTAGAAATACTGAAGAAATATCTCAAGTTGGATCTTGGATCTTCCATCAGGAGAGTGATCCCATACAAACATCTAAAGTGTAACACGACAACATATTAAAGGTATTGGAGTGATCCTCAAAAAGTCCTGACCTGAATCCCAGAGAAAATGTGTGGACTGAACAGAAAAATTGTGTTTGAGCGAGAAGGCCCACAATCCTGACTGAGTTACACAAGTTCTTTGGTGGAGGAAGCAGAAAACTTTCCAGTACTGTATTGTGAGAAGATTGTTGAGAGATACAAGAATTTTAACAGTAATGCCACCAAATACTAAGAAAGAGAAAGTTTTGACCCACTGATAATCTGATTTTGTAAACAAAAATATTTAAAAATTTTGCAAATAAAGTGATTTATTCACCTGATTAAATGAAATGTGTGGAAAACACAAGCCTCTGGCAAGAAAGCCTAGTCAATTTTCTTTTACACCTTTTTAATCCAAATTCCCAGTGACAGCTCCTGCATACCATGCCATCATTTTATTTCAGTCTGGATTTGTCCTTAAGATACTTAGCTCTCCCTCTGTATACGGCGAAGGTCGTGCTTGTCATAGCTCGTTATGCATAAGAAGGTTAAAAAGCAAGAGATTCCTGCCAGAGATTCTCACGCCTGATGTCTCTCACCCTTCTAGCCTGACAATTCCAGTCAGTATATGTAGGACGAAATGTCAGTGCGATGTTTCAGATACTCCAGACACACCGAGTGTGTGATTGCAGATGTACACTGGTGTGAATAATAACTCCTTTTTTACTTTACAGGATTCATAACCTCTCTATATTCTCTCTGTGCCTCTTCCGTGAAATAGTTCACTGTCACAAGTACAGTTAAAAATATTTCTCCTCAGATTGAGCAAAATTAACAAATTTCCACAAACACCACAAGAAGTCAAACAGCTAAGACAAGCGTGAGTGGCCAATGCAGATAACAAATATAATTCAAATAATTTTCAGGGTAAATACAGCATGTAGTTAAAACACTGTGTTGGAACTGCGATCTGTAAACATAAACTCAATCCACAATGTAGCTGAATGCAGTAAATTACAGAGGAAACCAGAATCACTAAGTTTGAAGGTGAAATGTTATTGGAAAGAAATTCAGTGAAATGCTTTAGAATAACAATCTAATTAACTTCATGATACTGTGATATGCTTAACAAATTTGATTAAAGTAATTTACACAGTTTGAAGTCATCTGAAGCAAGTAAATGAAGACATGTTTAGGAAAAAGAGATCGGCACTGTCAGAATAAATCTAAAGAAGAAAATATTGAACATTAAAAATGTCTTGGCTGCTGGACTGTACTTGGGGTAAGGTACTGTATTTCATTTTTAAATGCTACTGACATGTTAACCAGCTTTACTTTATTTTTAGAATGATACCAGTAGCTTTGTTTCTCAAACATGTCTGCTCAGGTTCCCATACATAAGAAATATGGAACCTTAAGTCTGAACTTTTACAGTAGGTTATCAAAGGAAACATGTGAAAACTTTAAATCAACAAATACATCTGAATTTAATTTAGAATGAGCTAGGCTAGTTTCCAGGACAAAGTCTTGAGAGAGTTCATAAAGTTTATGAATGATCTAAAAATGTAATATTGGCTCATGCCTGCTGTAGAGACTGGAACACTCCTCTGAGGTGCCATAAATAAAGAACCCAAAATTCAGAGCAAACATGAGAGGACCTCAAGCCAAACACACACACACACACACACACACACACACACACACACACACACACAAACACACACAAACACACACACACAAAAACACACACACAGCTTATATTTCTCTATTGAAATAGCAACAATAGATACTGTACTTTCTGGACACTGAATCTCTCTAGCACAAAAAAATTCTGCCAGCATCACTGGGAGATTTTTATGCTATATAAGCATAACGCTAACAATAATACCTGCTTTGATATGTATCATACCTTCAGTTACAAGATACGGACTCATGAGACCTCAAACCTTTTAGTCATGGTTATGGCACTATCCCTGTTTCATTACATGTTACACTGCATTTTTCCTCAGTAAAGTGCTCAGTGAAACCTGTTAGCATTGTTAGCTCAACCCAGTGCAAGCACAATTAGCAATCAGAATGAAGGAATGCTGAGATTTCAATCCTAAAATGCTAGCCTAATCCAGAAAATACAGTAAACTATAGGAAAGCAAGATAAGTATTCTATACTAGCGCTAATAAGGGCTTAATTTCATTTAAGCAGTATTAATGAGCCGAGTTCCACCTGAATCGGTTTGTTCCTGTTAACATTCACATATCTAACTTTCTTACTTACACTAGTCAGACAAAGGACAACGACTAGATAAATTACAACTTTCACACAAAGATAAACTGCTACTTCCCTTCAAGCTCATCATTTGCTCAGTAGATGGGATATTAATTAAAAGTACTACTTTGGCTCATAAAAATAAACTCTACAAGGAAGTTTGTTTAACACTGGCAGTGATCTGGTTAAGAAAATAATGCAGGTGATGCAGCACACACACTGCATCGAGTTTGCAGCTTCTAATAATAGTGCAGTACTACTGGTCTAGCACACACACACACACACTCACACACACACTCACACACACACACACACACACACACACACACACACACACACACAAACACACTCACAAACACACACACACCACTCACACACACACACCTGCTGCCACCAATCATAAGACCTCTCTGCCATGGAAGCTTTTAAGCATTTTAACTGACTTCAGAACAACAATGAAAAGTTGAGAAGTCCTCCTCCTGCCCTGTTTGATATATTATTGGAATGTTTATCTTTTCGACTTTGATTTGCACCAAGGGCACTTTCACAATTTCATCATTTGGTTCTTTTGGTCATATCAGACACAGATGTTTCCTCAGTTCTGTTGTTTTGGGTGGATGTAAATACAGCAGCTGAAGGTACGGGTATGGATCAGTTGTGGATTTAATGTAAGCATAAAGATATCTGTGACCTAGGCTAACTACACTGTGCCCATGCTAATCAACATGAGTTGATTTTTTATGTAGGAGATGTTGATGGATGTTCGGTGTACCAGAATCAACAACCCTATCCAGCAGCTGAACTATCTGATGTCGTCTCTCCCGTTCCTGAGCCACTTGAAGATTCCTCCAGACGCAGCAGCTTCCAAAGTGTAAAACAGCTCAGTTTGAGCAAAACTGATCATTTGTTGAAAATATTACGTTTGTATGTATACCACTCAAATGTGTAGCGCCACTCAGCTCAGCATGCTACCTAGCTACTAATAAACCTTAACAGTCCTCATTTTGTTGAATAATAAAAGAGATGCATAATCAATTCCAACAAGTATTTTAGAATAAGTTTTATTTTATATTGTGTACGTTTAAAGCTATGTACACAATAACTCTGGAGGACGTTTCTAAGTGGCTCAGGTCTCAGATATGGTGGAGTGAGCAAACAGGGTTAATCCAAGAACTACAAAGGAATATTGATTCAGAAATATCCATCTTGGTTTTCATCTATATATTGACAAAATTGTTCCCACCATTTTCATTTAAACCAGAACTGAAACAAATTTCTGCAAATGCCCTAAGCCTTTGATCCAGCCATAAAAAAAGTTTTTTTAAACACCAACTTTTTTTTTATCACATCACGGCACCCACGGTACAAACATATGACAAGGAATTCCAGCAAACATGGGTTTCTACACTTGGTGCCAGCAAAACTGGCAGGAGATGGTGAAGAGGTTCAAGTAAAGAGTTCAACTCTTCTTCCATCAAGTATTGCACTGCGAGGCGATCCTTATGGATCTTCACAAGGGGGAATGAGGAATGAATGAAGGAATACAAAAACATGGCAGTAAAAGGGCAGAGTTTTTAACTTTTTCAGCTGGTTCGAAGCCCCATCATCCTGGTTGGACGTTGGGTTGTTCCCGAGGCAACTGAACAGTCAAAATAAATAATCTGAAGGAAGACAAGCCTGCTTTCTATTACATAACACAGGACTTTTACAATCTTCTTGGCAGTGCTTAGCCTCTTTTTTTTGGCAAAAAGGGAAAGAGGGATCTTAGCAGGTGCAAATCAGGAAAAACATGTAAGAACTAGATAAAGAAGTCACACAGAAGAAAAGAGAGAAAAGGAGAAAATGTTGAATGGCTTTTGGTACCCGTGTTCAAGCTTGTGCATATTAACGGGGCTTGTAGGTGTGGATTTAATCTGGGGGCGGGGCTAGTGGGTGGGTCCATTAAGCTTTGAGGGCATGCCACTGGGCAACGGCAGTGCGAGGATGGCCCATCATATCCTTCCAGTGTTTCACCTCTGCAGGGCCACTTTTCCATGAGAGATAGATCTGTGAGAGAGAGAGAGAGAGAGAGAGAGAGAGAGAGAGAGAGAGAGATTTCAGACAATAGTTTTCATACACACACAGTATAAAAAAATACAATGAAATATTCTGTATATTGCTCACAAGATCCGTTTTCATTACTGTATTTAAACGAGAAGTGGGCATGGTCTATACAAGACCTGCTACTTCATACCACCTTGTTTAATGCTGCTACAATTCCAATAACCTTATTGCAAGCTTTCTAT
The DNA here is from genome assembly GCF_030014155.1 of Tachysurus vachellii. Taxonomy (NCBI): domain Eukaryota; kingdom Metazoa; phylum Chordata; class Actinopteri; order Siluriformes; family Bagridae; genus Tachysurus; species Tachysurus vachellii. The sequence goes on from NC_083460.1 coordinate 21,295,816, forward strand.
CTTCTATCTAATGCTTATCAAAAGCAGTAATTTCTTTCCCAAATCAAGAAGTTAATGCTGTATTTGAGTTTATATGGATCTGATCATCTCTTCTTACGGAGCTACTTCAACAATCCTGACATTCAACCCCTAGTTGGAGTCTCATCGCCCGGTGGTCACCCTGCATTGATCTGCATAGTCAGCCAGTGTCTCATGGCATTGTTGTGGATGGAGCCGCCCGGAGACTGTCATGCCTTCTTTCAACCACTGTTGCGTCAGAGAGCTTTATGGTCTGGTCTTTTTCAGCTCCCGGTTGCACTATTACAAACTGTTGTAGCAAGAACATTATTTACATTTACAGTATTTTCTGTCCAGTGTCACACAAATGAGGATGAGGTTCCCTTCTGAGTCTGGTTTCTTTCTCATATCAACTCAGGAAGTTTTTCCTCGCCGCCGCTGCCTCCGACTTTAAATTATTTTTCTGTTTCTATACCTCTGTAAATCTTCTTTGAGACAATGTGAATTGTTAAAAGCACATTGAGTTCATAAAAGTTCACTTGACATGCTGTTAGAATCTGTTATAAATATAATATATAAGAAAATCTAGAGAAGATATATGGTGCAGCTCTGTAAATGAAAGCATATTTCTTATGATTTATATAGAAATATGAAAGAAATAAGGACTTATTATGTAACTGAATGAAGCAAGGCTCAGTTTGGTCTAAAACGGAACAGATTTCATGAAGGTTAAATTTTGTAGTACAGTAATGATTGATATTTCTCCTGTGAGTAGGGTTGCCAGATCCCATATATAATATCTGTTTTTATACAGTATCTGACAGAAGTTAGTACACCCCTTACATTTTTGTAAATATTTTATTATATCTTTTCATGTGACAACACTGAAGAAATGACACTTTCCGACAATGTACAATGACAATGAATTTGGACATTTTCACTTAGGGGTGTACTTACAGAAGTGGCCAGCGGTTTAGACATTAATGGCTATGTGTTGAGTTGTGTGGAGGGGACAACAAATTGACATTGTTATACAAGCTGTACACTCACTACTTTACATTATAGCAAAGTGTCGTTTCTTCAGTGTTACATGAAATGATATAATAAAATATTTACAAAAATGTGAGGGGTGTCACAAAAGAACAGTTCACAGGAAAATCATTCAGAAAATATGAAGATAAAATGTAATTCTCTGTCTAACATTTATGATTTATGCTCATCACCCTGACAACATCATCCTCACACTGAAGCATGGTGAAACTGGTCAGGATTGCGAATGATCCAGTCAAAGCCTAGACACGAGAGTTTATTAACATTTATAACCCTAACCTTTGTGTCAGAATAGAAAATATTTTATGCATTCACATGCATTTTTCAGGACCGTGTGTGTGTGTGTGTGTGTGTGTGTGTGTGTGAAACTGTGACCTCACAATAGTACCTTGCCTATAACATCATTTCGACTGAGTCTGTCCTTATCCATGACTGTGATGACAATGGTGGTCTCTCTCAGCACATGAGCAGGAACATCGAAAGGAAAGGACTCGTTAAATACAGGGTTCAGACACCTCTTCATTACTACTGTCTTCTTCTTTTCCACTCGTTTGTCTTTGTGCATCAGCCACACTTTCACATAGGGGTCTACACAAACAAATGCACACACTTTTCACTCAAAATGTCCAATTCTATATAAAGAATGCATAATAAATTGCCCTTGGTTAGTACTAAAAATAATTCCAATATGAAATGTGTCTTAAATTAAATGTCTTTAACATAAACTAATTAAAACAAGTTAGCTACACAACTATACTTCAACCTGGTATTGGCCTACTGCTGAGTCCATGCTGGATTTCCTGCTATTTGCAATCACATAAATTACCTTTATATAGCCATACATTTTATTGTGCTTGAGATCTTCGCAGTAAGCTGATGAATGGCTTACAGACTCACCGGAGGTGCCGCCGATGTCCATGGCTTTTAAATTGCGTGCCTTTATGATGTTCACAGTGATGGTATTAACCGTGGGATTGTAACACAACGACACCAACAGGTCACCTCGACTACCCTGCACACACATACACACACATGGCTAGTTGTTTGTTTGTTTCAGAAGGAAGCACCATTTTAAGTAAGATTTGTAGTCCAAACAGAGTTTAGGGAACATCACAGAAAATGACAGATCTGAATGAGAAAAAAAACAAAACAAAAAAAACAACGGAATTCAGAAATGTAGCTCCAACTGAGGACCTCGTTCACTCTTTGGATTGAGTGAGGTGACTAGCACATGTCATGTTTCACTACATTATCTACACAGCATCACAATGTTCATTCATCTTCAGGAAGGATCCAGAAGTCGATGTAAGGTGGGAATACACTCAGGATTGCATGTAGGTACATCACAGGGCAGCATACACAAAAACTCACACAGGGGCAGTTATAGTAGATATCAACTCATGGTATGCTTTTGAGAGGAATCCAGAAAACAGAAAAATCCACACAGACACAAGGAGAACCTGTCACTCTCTACACTGAGAGAAATCTGAGCTCAGGATCAAACCAGGGTTGATTGGCTGGATAAAAAACCTAACCCTAAACCCTAACCCAGAAGCTGTGAAGCAGACAGTTCTACTCGCTGAGCCATCAAGCATTACAATATCAACATTTATTCATGGAAAAACTTTTTTAAATACATAATATAACTGTTAAAAAATGTTTTGATTTATCTGTGCTGGAAAACTATGAGTATGTTACAAAGGTTCCTGAGTTTGTGGGACTGAAGCAAAATTTTAAATACAACATTATAATAACATAATTAGTTCCCTGGTGGTCCAGCAGCAGATACCAACCCAACCCTTGAGGGGTTAACTCAGTACTGGTCCCAAGCCCAGATAAAATGCGAGGTTACTTCAGGAAGGACATCCTGCTTAAAACCCAAAAACACTGATGTTGTAATAACATTACAATATGTTACAATAAAAACATTACAATAAAAACATTACAATACCATTACAACAACTACCTTAAACAGACAATATTGCTCTCCTCAACACCTCAGCATTGATGTTTTGACCCCCAGGAAGACACATGCTTGTACTAACCTCAGATCTTCACAATCCTGAATGAGGCCTTTTTTACAGACTATGCCTTACTTACTTGGCTAATGTGTTAAGTGGACAGGCTAATGACTTGCTTGTAATGCTTTGCAAGCATAGATTGGTGACAGTGAGCAGCTTGAAGCCTATTACAAGAAGATCGTAGAGAAGCACATACTCCAGTGAGCCAAAACATGATTAAGCAATTATCTTTAATTCCCCCTGAGCTCTGTCAATCGTATTCTGTCCAGAATTCTTCCTATCAATTGCAGAAACTTTCACACACAGAAATGCTGGATGTGACTCACGCTGCCATCACTGCATGGTTTGAGCTCTTTCCAGAAGGTCTCCATTTGAGCAAGATTGATCTTGTTGAGTGGAATCGACACCTCACCGATGGGGTCATTTCTGCTGAATCGGTCATAATCTAGCACCTGCAGATACAGAGTGCGCTGGACCACCTTCTCATATGGGAAACCTGGAACATAAATCATGAGACCAAAAACATATTTCTGTACCATATTCTTTGGGCTACTTTACACAGTTTTAGAGTCAAACCCTATGCACTTAGCTCAGTTAGTATCTGGTAGTGCTGAAATGTTAGCTAGCAGGTCTCATAGCTAGATGTCAGCTTGAAATCTAGTTTGGTGAGAATTTGAACATTTCTGCCACAACAGTTAGATTTGTGCCTTATTCTCTCACCCACTAGCTAGCTATCACACTGGGTCAGTAACAGCTTTTATATTTTTAAACATCGCATGAATGTGCCAACTTCTTTCTGAGCTCACAGATGTCGAATAACAGAGCAGTATTGCTTTGATTGACAGAGAAGACAGAGTAGGCCCCTCTGCTCAGAAATCACAGACAATTTTTGCTCTCTTGGACTCCTGACCATGGATAGCTGTGAAACCATCTGTTGCACATTCATTCATTATTTCAAACAGATGAATGAGGGAACCGAATATAATTCCAAGGTCTTGCTTTCTCTATTTCAGATCCACTGGCTGAATCCCCTTAAAAAAATAATATCAAGTAAAGGGTGACGCAATGCACAAGAATATTACAGCTAGATGAAATCTGAGATTATGTTAATAATAGGAGCATGGTAGTATTGTAAATTTAATACCACTATAAAAGAGAGAGAGAGAGAGAGAGAGAGAGAGAGAGAGAGAGTTTGTTTACCTTCAAACAGGAAGGTTTCATTCCAGTGAGGGTTCAGGTTTTTTCTCTTCACTTTGGTCTCTAGTTTGTGTTTCTTGTCTGGAAGCAGATAGATTTTAACAAATGGGTCTGAGGTTCCAGAGAAATCTTTTGCTGGGAGATCCTGGCCTTTAAGGATCTTCACGGTAAGTGTGGAGTCCTGGAAGCTGTAGCCCACACTGAACTGTATTCGACCAAGTTTCTCACACACTGGACCCTCATGTTCCTCCTCTTCAGAGCCCGGAGACAACTGAGAGTGAAACATTATTTTTTGTCTCAGTTTTTTCTGTCTATTACTCACTCACAGTTTAGAGGAACAAGCTGAATGATTTTGTCCAAAATGCAAATATTAAACATTAATTTAACCTTTTAAAGCACACACACACACACACACACACACACACACACACACACATACACACACAAAACAATCTGTAAAAGCTATAGAGGGCTATAACTATCAAGCACACAGTGAAAATCTGTGAAACAAACTACAAACAGGAGCAAACTGTAAATAGAAGCCTACAAAATATACATCATATCTGAGGTGATAAAATTCACACTAAATTGAGTGTGGTCTTGACTAGACATGGGTGTGGCTTTTATGTGAACTCTAGAACCCTGGAAAGCAGATTTCTTAAGAAAAGCATTAATGCAGAAGGTTATTTAGCTCCTAAACTTTTAGAGTTGGTGAGTTACTTCACTTCTGTTATTAACCTGATGCCCTGAATCATATCTTACACAAATCAGGGTCATATTCTTTATAGATATCTAATAGTATCTGATCAGATTCATAAATTAACAGAGGTGTTCAGAATGTTTTATATCTATTGTAGGAAAACTGTAACAACCAGCAAGAGTCACTTTACTGTAAACTTTCTGATTGGATTAGTTCTCATTTCTACCGCTTATCCGAACTACCTCGGGTCACGGGGAGCCTGTGCCTATCTTAGGCGTCATCGGGCATCAAGGCAGGATACACCCTGGACAGAGTGCCAACCCATCGCAGGGCACACACACTCTCATTTACACACTACGGACAATTTTCCAAAGATGCTAATCAACCTACCATGCATGTCTTTGAAGTGGGGGAGGAAACCATAGTACCCGGAGGAAACCCCTGAGGCACGGGGAGAACATGCAAACTCCACACACACAAGGCGGAGGCGGGAATCGAACCCCCAACCCTGGAGGTGTGAGGTGAATGTGCTAACCACTAAGTCACCGTGCCCCATTGGATTAGTTGAATTTCTATATATTTTCCTGTCTAAAAGTAGGTAATGTGTAAAGTTGTTATTGTAAGTGGTTAAATGCATGACCATAAGCTCTTATGTTCATCATATCGCCAGTGAATCAACAGATCACCAGTGAATCATCAGATCGCCAGTGAATCATCAGATAACCAGATGAAAATGAAACAATGATCAAAATGGATGACCAGAACAACAGGAAGTAAAGAGATTCATTGACTCTATAACAGGAGTATTTGGGAGTTCTTTCTTACAGGCAACAAATTAACAAAGAAAGGGCAAGCAACTTGTTAAATTAGCCAAAGCTAGAATCAGAGTCTGGGGAAAGTTCACTGCTGCTAGTGGAAACACCATCATTAGGCCAGACGATAAAAAAAACAAAGAAAGCCCACCATGCCACCTACATAATGACAGACAGACCTGGTAAAGATGTTTCCTGACTGCCCCCTTGGTGATGTGTTCCTATTTTAATTACCAGGCTCTCCCCAGAAACAGCTCTTTTCGACGTGTGTGTGTGTGTGTGTGTGTCTGTAAGTGGGAGAGAGAAAGCACCATTTACACCCTGTACTTAGCACATCATGTGGTTAAAAGTTTTATCTAACTCAAAACTGCACCATGTTGGTTAAGGATGGATGGAGCAGATGGTCCACAAAACATACAAATGCTCTTCTACACACATCAGTGACTTACCATGAGCATGTCGCTGGTAACGGAGTTGGCGAGGTCTGAGACAGAGGAGTTAGCATCCGTGCGTCGGTTGCTCTCATCTGGGGTCTGACCTTTAGGACTGCTGTTGGTCTTGTTACTGATGGCTCTGCAGGCAAAAGCCAATGGTCAATTTATACGAGCTATGCTGCTGTTCTCAGATACAAACCAGACTTAGGAGAAGACCAAGGAAATGTGCTCACAGGTTGAAATGACAGACAATAAAAACTTCTTGACTTGACAAACCTAGCATGCTTAAAACATGCTTAATTATTTAGCTAACTAACATTCCTTTTCTTGAGCAGTAAAAAAAATAAAAAAGTGATTTGTACAGTATTTCTACAACAGCAGTACGTAAATGAAGTCAGTAAGTTTTGAAAAAAAAAATCTATTTTGATATTCATGAAGATTAATGAAATGTTTCATAAAGCTCTAAAGGTGCAATTCAACTTCATCCTGTAGTTGCACAGAGCTGGTGGAGGGGGGGTGCCGAGCAGTATTAATTCTCCAAGAAAACCAGGACACACATTTTAATTAACATCAGCATATATACCAATAAATCATAATTAAAATATGTACGTGTGAGAGAACAATCACTTCTCACTCAGTGTTTCTTTGCTCTCGCAGTCACTTACAGTACACACATTACAACACTATTAATAAATCACAGTGGTGCTAAAAATATGATCTAATTAAAAATACTGTTTGTGTGTTTGTGTTTGTTCATCCTGTAAGTTCTAGGAGATCATTAACACTCAAGGCACAAGGTGCATTCCATAAAACTGTATGGTGTTGAACCTCAAATTCACAGCAACCCACACCGCAAGTAAAATATTTCACTGCTGATGAACTTAAATACAGGACAGGAAGGATACAGAAGAGGAAATTCCAAACTCCAAAGACAAAAATATACTGATGAATAAGTACTATTAGCTATTAGCTAAGAACCGACACTCTGAGCTCTGATAGAGTACTGCAGAAAGAACAGGACAAATAGGTTTATGACTAACACCATGAAGATAATTAAACCCTGATGTTTCCACGGAAACTTTTCATTTGCAGCTAATCATGTTGCAGAAATACTGGAAAGCCTCTGAAGTCATGATGACTCTCTTGCTGCACAAATTTCTGACACTGGAGATTTATTTTAAAGCCCTGCTAACAGATCATGTTTTTACAAGGTGTCAAAAATGAGTTGCAGTAACTTTGGTGACGCAATGCTTGATTAGCTGATATGGCAAGGCTAGAATCCTCTAGCACTTTTCCATTTTGAAAGTAGTTCCATCAGAAATGGCATTAAACATTAAAGTGTCATTTACTGCTGGGGATTATGATGATGATGATGATGATGATGATGATGATGATGATGATGATGATGATGATGATGATGTTTGTGCCTCTGTGGTCAATGTGATCCGTGCAGCTGAGTCAAACTACAGAAAAGTACCCCTCATTATATAAGAATAATGGATGCTGTAAGTCTACCTTCATCTCCACAGGAGGCCAAAAGCATTTGAGTCTAATGATGAAGATGTGCTGAGAGTCAGGATCTGTGTAATATCACTGATTACACTGCAATCACATCATCTGGAATACTTCTCACTCCCTCCTACCACTGGGGTTTCCTCTTATATTGTGCATTGTATTGCTTTTAAACAATGTCAGGTATTGGGGTGTAAATTAAAACATTCTCCTCCGAAACTCATGTGACAGAAAGCAACTTAGAGCTTTTGCACCAAATTTGTATAATAATAATAATAATAATAATAATAATAATAATAATAATAATAATAATAAGTGAAAAGTTTTCCCAGCCCATGACACGTATATGCTAAATGATGTGCACTTTGAATCTTCCATTACTTCTTTCTTTCAGACAGAGCAATAAAACTGATTTTTTAAGATGAACAAACTGTGATGGAAAATTTTACTAAAAATTGTTTGTGAATTTCTGACCTGTGTATGTGACTAGAAGTTGTTTGTGACTCAAAATTGTTGTTACCACAGATTGTTTTGTGTAAAATATTAGAAGGTCAGAATGAGCTGGAGACAAGAGGGTGAGACTCAGGCTCAAAAACAGCTTAGGCAGATCTTGTTAAGATTTTTTTGATCCAGAGATGATCAGGCGTTGTAATGTAGCCAATGATTGATGATGTTTTCCCTTCTTCAGTTTCTGTTTGAATCATGTTTATAAAATCTCAATGTAAGGAATGATTCATCTCTCATGCTACACGAGAAGCATTTTGTCCTGTTGCGCAGCAGCACAAATAAATTGTGAACATTTGTACTCTTGCCCGTGATTAACAGTGTGCTATTTTCTTAATATTCTCTATATTATTTTAGTACAGCCAAATGCTGTACTGTTTTTAAGTTTTGCTAAAAAATAAATATAGGAGAGAGTCTCCTACTTTGTCAGAGAAATGCATGAGGAAAAGATTAACAATGTAAAAGAAGATGTATCCACTAGTTTAGTATTCTCTGAAAGAGATCATGGTGATATACTTTATTTTTCTTCACTATTAGCCATGTTAGCACATTTGGATAAACAATCTCTCTGATACAGCAGTATGAATATAAATGACTCTTTGCATATAGACTATTTGTTTGAGTTTGACAGAAATACAAACAGAGCCTCGAGTCGCAAGCTAATGAGTACACTTTTCAGATATTCATTATGAAAAAACAGAACCAGGCATTACATCTGCAAGACACAGTGAAAGTAATAGAGACCGGATTTGCTCTTGTAAATGCACAGTATATATTACTGAAGAGGTCCAAACTTAACCTTTTTTGTTTTGTAGCAGTTCTTTGCTCAGCGTGGGAGTTAAAGTCAGGATGCTGCTGTTGTAACTTTACTGAGGAGAAAATGCAATTATGCAATGGTTTCACTCGCAGAAGCCAAAGCTTTCTCTTTCTGTCCAGAGATTCATAGCCTTTAGCAACCCACGTCTGAGCTTCTGCTCAGGTCAACGCTTCCTGAGGTCAAGAAATGGTCTGGTGTAAGGGCTTTATTCCATCCTTTTTCATACATTTCAATAAAATGACTTAGACAAACATGCAACAGGTCTCTCTCTCTCTCTCTCTTTCTCTCTCTCTCTCTTTCTCTCTCTCTCTCTCTCTTTCTCTCTCACTGATAAACACTACTTAATCCTACACACAATGAGTCTGGAGCAACATCTGAAGTCTCTGCTGTGGATTTGTGAGTAGGATGTAATAGAACAGAAACAGAATGTGTAACAGAGATGAAACAAATATCAAGTGTGGATTTTCTCTGGCTCTTTCTCTCAAAATTATAAGATTACAAAAAACCTGTCATTTCAGTTAAAATGTTGCTTCTCCTTTCTCCTATTTCAGTAGAGAGCAGGGACATCAGAATACACTGAACTCGATTCAGTTCAACACAGCAATGTGTGTCTGTTTTTATTGTCAACTAGACCTTTCCTGATCCCATCTGAAATCTCTGCCTGAATGCAGCAGAAAAACCTGCCTGTATGAGGTTTTGTATTAGCACTCATGTGTGGTTCCCAATATTATACAGTACCTTACATCAGAGCGGAAAGATCTGCGGGCTTCTGCTTGCTGTTTGTGTAGAACCACAAGCTGTTAATACACTAGCTGTTAGCATAGAGAAGCATGCTAGGGTTAAGAGTATTGAGAAAAAGTCAAAAATAGAAGGTTTTATTAAGGAATAAATAACAAAATAAACAGTGACTGAGAGAACACACAAGCTAAAACACTAAGGCCTTGGCTAGGCTAGGACAACTTGAACATGAGGGGAACAAAAGCTTTTCAAAATGCAGACAAGAATCACAAACATAGATAAACAAGCAGGTGATGTTTAATAATTCAGCAAAAAACAGTGAAAACATTGAACTATAAACAGGTGACTAATGAGACACACAACGTGAGCTCAATCAATAGAAATGGAGCAAACAACAGAAGGAGAAGTTCACACAATGGACAATGACGTCCTCTGTTGGTCTGGAAGGGTGTTTCTGATATTTGCTATCAGTCCGTCTGTGTCTCTGGAGTGACTGAATGAGTTTGACTTTGAAACAGATCCAAAGGTCACAGCAAGGTCAAATGTATTCATGTTTAAAATATATTTCAATGGGATTCCAGGCACATTATTTCTGCAGTAATCGAAAGTAATATCATAAAATAGGCAAAGCAAATGGAACAATCACAAAAAAGAGAGTGACAGCACCGCCGCTGTGTTTCACCTTTGATCACACATCACTGTTAGTTAGCTGGACAGCTGCCACTGTACACCTCCATCTCATTTCCATTCAATTACCTTCCACTTCCTTATAGAGATGAGCAGTTACACACAAACACACAACAGTGTGGAGAGTCTACTGTCTTTTGGTCTTCGTACCAGAACGTACTAATAATAACAGCATAAAACATATGTAAAGCACCTGCTGCTCTCATAAGTGGTTTTTGAAGCCTTTAGCTTAGCACGTGTTAGCATGAGTGTTAGTGGCACATTGATGAGGCATGAGCTTCCTAAAGCTTCCTAAAGCTGCTAATGCCACACCTGTGTTTATTTCCATATCATACCCAGATACCCAGCACTCCCTCTGTGTGTGTCTGTGTGCGTGTGTGTGTGTGTGTGTGTCTGTGTCTGTGTGTGTGTGAGCGAGAGATAATATTTATGAAAGAGATCGGGAAAACTATTCTGACAGTGATTTAAGCTGTCCATCTTAGCTCTGCTGCTTCTGCTCATATAATGACACAACAATCCTGTGTGAGTGTGTGTGTGTGAGAGAGAGAGACAGAGAGAGAGAGAGAGAAATAGAGACACTGTGCTGTGAACAGAACAACATTGTTGACTCTTCTGAGCTCTGATATGGAGATCTATGGTTTCACTTTAATTGCAAACAAAATGCAACCATTAAATCACAGGCAAACAGCTGTGCCAAGAAAACAAAATGGTTTATAACAACACATGTTTACTGAGCTCTTTTTTCATCATAATTACTCTCCCACTCAGTACAGAAAGCAGAGAATTGAGCTGCATCAGATTAGAGACTGAGAAACTGAGATGTGTGATTCATTTTAAACTGGGACACACACCATGGGGCTGGGAAAAGGGGGCAGTGAGATGAGGTTCGCGTGATGAAGATGATTATTTTATTTTAAATCTGAGTATCTGAGGTTTAAATAAGAGCTGAGTTCCCAGTGGAGGATTCTGCTCCTACTCCTGCTCTCTTTGGGTGTAAAATTTTCTCTTACTTAGTCTTGCTCTTATTTTTTTGCCTTTGGCCAACTTTACTAGGTATTTAAGCATTTAGGTATTTAATCATCTGTCTTACCTTCATAACGTCCCTACATTTTATAGGAATTGACACCTTCAGCTATTTCAAGATTTAAGGTTTGTCTTGACAGTGCTTTCAGCAATGTTGGGCATTGTAGGATTGGTGGATGCCAACCTGTAAACACGAAGACGGCGCACTGTGGGCGTGTTTCCGTTTTTTCAAGTATGTGAGGCAGTAATGGCGAGTCAAGGCGAGAGCAAGAGGAGTTTCTCAAAGTGGAAATATGCCCATTATTTCACTTTAGTTGAGCATAAAGACAAAAACCTTTCAGTCAAATATTAGTATTATTAGTAACAGAATTGTTGTAACAACGAAAAAGAAACAGAAGTGTAAGAATCTATATGTGGAGCTTTATTATACAATCCAAGCAAATAAATCCAAGACAATAGGCAGAGAGAAAAAACAGGAGTCAGGAAGAGTTCAAAAAACATAAATAGCAATCAGCGGGACAAACAAATCCACAATCACAAAAAAACCCCACAATCCGAACATGCAAAACCGATAACCATAGAAACACAGAAAACAAGCGAGAGCCAAACAACAAATGGCCTGGCAATGCAGACAAACTGACAATACTTCACAAGGTGCTCGTGGAGAGGAAGTGAATTGCATGATCCTCAAGTGATAGTATTCGACTGAGGGTTCCGTTTGGCAAAGAGGACATAAAGACACTATAGTGTCTGCAGACGGACAGAGACCAGCAGCAAACTTTTTAAAAGCAGAAAATTGAAAATGTTCAGCAATTCGCCTGAGCCGAATCCAACTCGTTGAAGCTAAAATTGAAGCTAAAATGCTCCAAAAACAAAGAGGAAATGAAAACAGCTACAGCAAAGCTCTACCTGTTTGATTGAGTTATTTCTTGCACATCTTTCCTTCCCTGAGAAAAAGGTTTGGTTACGCAGAAACACTTGTTAATATTGACATGAGAACCTTAATATCTGTGTTAATCTTCTGTGAAGATCAGGTGGACTGAGGAGAACATCTTTTTTCTCAGCCGGGATGGTCCAAACCCACTGCAGAGGTGTAAACAAATGATCTTGGATCTAAAATAAGAACAGGTAAAACATTTTGCACTCTAACAAAAGTCTGTGGTTCCTCAAACAGCTTTTCAGAGCAGACGTGTGAAGCAGTGGGTTGTTAATCACAGGTTGCCACCAGTTGCAGCAACTCTGTGCTTTCTGGAGGCTGAGCACAACCATGTGCCTTCATCAGGAGCTACAGTAATGTTTCTGACTGCTCATCAATGCCTTTGCCTCTAGCAGCAATTACAGCAATTCCTTGATAATCTCAGCTGTTAGATCCTTCCATATCAACATCTCCACATTTTGCTCTTCAGAATTAAAGCATTCCAATTAAGCTTCTCTCTAACCTCTGAGTGAAGAAATCAGAAACTCAGAACACTCAAGGTCTTTACAAAGATTTTGTTGCCCAGCAACTCCACAGTGCTCCATCACACTCAAATCTCAGTATAACAATAGGTTTAGACGATTCATCCACTGAATCTGAACAGATATTATACTGGACAGGACTTAGAGACAGAAAGAGTGAAAGACAGACAGAGTGACAGACAGAGTGACAGACAAACAAAGTGACAAACAGACAGACAGAGTGACAGACAGAAGGAGTGACAGACAAACAGATAGACAGTGACAGACAGACAGACAAACAGACAGACAGACAAACAAACAGGCAGACAGACAGACAGACAGACAGACAGACAGAGTTCTTTCGAGCTCTGCTGTTTTTGCCATCTACAGGCTGCCGGTTTTGTGAAGGTGTTTAAATGTCATTGAATCTTTGGGCCTGGAGCAAATTATTATGTGGTGTTGGAGTGTTGCCAAGAAAACAGTGCAATTTCAGTTAGTACACTATCCAACATAAAGATAGTGCTGAGCATGATTCTGCTGTCAGATTCAGTTCTGCTAGCTAAACAAACATCCACTGCATCGTGTGAATGAACTACATCCAGAGGTACATACTAGTAAAATTTGTGGACTTGGGTTTACAGTATAGCCATTAGAACAGTCACCAGAACTGTCGCTGGGTGCACTGTGCATGCTGAGCAACTAACAAGGCTAATGATGTAGCTAGCTAGCTATAATTTGTAATGTGCTAGTAATATCAAGACCAAGCTAGTGGGAAAATCATCACAAATTATATATTTATATTAGGTATTTATATTTAACATTAACTGAAAACCAAATGTCTATGAGATCCAGCACATTCTGTATCACAGACAGTGATCTGCCATTTAAAGATCGATACAAATCCTGACGCTTGATTTGAACCAAACTATTTTCTTCTGTTAGGGGTTTTACATGTACTTATACACATCTGTAGGTGTGGACGCCTGTAGAAGTGTGTGTCGGTGCACAGATACAATGAGAAACATGACTGTGTGAATATCAGCTGTTTCCTGTAAAATATGATTTCTGTGAAGCTGAGGGAGCAGCGACTAAAATATCTGTCCAGGTTAAAAACACACACACACAAACACACACGCATTCTCGGTCTCTGTCGCTCTCTCTCACCCTCTCTTATCCTCTCTCACCCTCTCTTTCTCTCACTCACTTTCTTCAGGAATTAATTGATCAGACCATTTCCTAACCATCATTAGATGATTTTTTATTATTATGTTGGCTTTGTAGAAGCCAACATTCTGATTTCCGTTATAATCTTTTTATTATTAATGGTGCTTGCAAAGCATCATTCTTACTGTCCTGCATATTCTTCCGGACAAAACTTCGGCGCGTAACTTGTCTCGCAGCTTTTGTCCTAGACCCATGAATGACGTGTCAAATCGACCGGCTCATTGAGGAGAGGTGTGCTATGACTTTTATAAGCGATCCGAGTACCGGTACTTCCGGTACCGGGTCTCAAAGTGGCCTTTTTTCCCATAGACTCCCATTATAAACTTTGGAGATTTATAACTCGGCAAGCTTTCAAACTATCTACACCAAACTTGGCCAGCTCCTTTAGGGTGAGACTCTGAACAAACTTTTAAATTGGTGTACCGACTGGCCTTCCAGTTGTGCCGCAGCCCTGCCCCCAAAATATGCAAAATCAAAAAACTTTTTACAACATGGCATATCAAAACACACAACAATGTGGGGAACTTCCTCACATGTATTTTGATGATTTCACGTGAAAATAAAAAATTAGCACAACATGGACATGTGACATGTCAAAACACTCAGCACAATGAGGAAAACTTCCTCAAGAGTATTCAGATGATGTCACATGCTCGTCTCGACTATCCTCCGGGATTTGCCATGTGCAAGCACCATTCACATTTTCTTCAGGAAATGTACATTCTAGGTAATGGTGCTTGCTAAAGCAACATTCTTATTCTCTTGCATACTTATTATTAATATTGCTTGCTAAAGCAACATTCTTGTTCTCTTGCATACTTATTATTAATGGTGCTTGCTAAAGCAACATTCATATTCTCTTGCATACTTATTAATGTGCCTGCAAAGCACATTATTGTTCTCTTGCATACTTATTATTATTAATGTGCTTGCTAAAGCAACATTCTTGTTCTCTTGCATACTTATTATTATTATTAATGGTGCTTGCAAAGCATCATTATTGTTCTCTTGCATACTTATTAATGTGCTTGCAAAGCACATTATTGTTCTCTTGCATACTTATTAATGGTGCTTGCTAAAGCAACATTCTTGTTCTCTTGCATACTTATTATTATTATTAATGGAGCTTGCTAAAGCAACATTCTTGTTCTCTTGCATACTTATTATTATTATTAATGGAGCTTGTTAAAGCAACATTCTTGTTCTCTTGCATACTTATTATTAATGGTGCTTGCTAAAGCAACATTATTGTTCTCTTGCATACTTATTATTATTAATGTGCTTGCAAAGCACATTCTTGTTCTCTTGCATACTTATTATTAATGTGCTTGCAAAGCACATTATTGTTCTATTGCATACTTATTAATGGTGCTTGCAAAGCAACATTATTACCAGAGATGAGCTGGATACTCGGCTGAAACGAGTATCCGGTACGGATAAAGCACTTCTGCTGAGTACAAGTATTATACGAGTAATAAGAGTTAATATCTGTGCTCGGATTGAATGAAAATCATCATTGGGTATCTGATTGTGTCAGCGTTCTGTGATAGGCTAGTCACAGCGCCCCTCCCCTACACACATACAGATGTATTGTGTTGCTCTGTCTCGCTCACTCACAGTCACACACAGAACAGCTCTCTGTCTCTCCCTAAGTCACTCGGGTTCACGGGTCTTTACTTCAGGTTGTAACGTTAATAATACGTACTTTCTAACCAGTAGAGTTCTGGTAAACGTGGGTTCATTCAGACGTGGTGCTTGCTTGGTAGAATGCGACTCGCATTGCGTCTCTGCCTGTCGGAGATTTTTTTTCTTTTTTAAACCTTCAGCTGTCTCTAACCAGTAACCAGACCCTGAGTGTCTGACAAGTTTTTGCTGTATTTCATAAAAACATAAAAGGTAGTAAGCTAGTGTCATAAATATTACAAATTAATTATTACCAGTTAAAGCACCGCCCATTTCAAGACAAACCCCGCCTACTTCCGGGTTAGGCCCCACCCACTCCAAGTACAGATACAGATAATTCTTATGGTTAACAGATACAGATACCGTACAGATAATGCTGTACTCGCTCATCCCTAATTAATGTGCTTGCAAAGCACATTCTTATTCTCTTGCATACTTATTCATCATGTGAAAATAATAAAAAATTAGCACAACATGGACATATGACATAGCAAAACACTCAGCACAATGAGGGGAACTGCCCCACGTGTATTTTGGTCAAGTGAAAATCCAAAATTTGCACAATATGGACATGTGACATATCAAAACACTCGGCGCAATGAGAGGAACTGCTTCACGTGTATTTTGGTCACGTCACGTGACGTCACGTGTAGCCCTGCCCCCAAAATAAGCGAAATAAAAAATTTGCACAACATGGACATGTGACATATCCAAACACTCAGCACAATGAGGGGAACTGCCTCATGGGTATTCGGATCACGTCACATGCTCATGTTCGCTCACCTCCAAAAGTATTGGCACCCTAGCGGTCCAGTAGCTTTCACAATCTTTCTGTCCACTTGCCTCCAAAAGTAACACTGACCCTTATGTCCACTCGCCTCCAAAAAGCACCGGCCTTTGCGAATACTTGCACCGTCAAAGCCAACATCAAAGTTTGTCTTGACGAACTTTACAAATCTAGTTATTATTATTCTTCTTAGCCAAAAATTTATCAAGAGTAACTCCTCCTAGGGCTTTCGAACCACATGCACCAAATTCGGATATGTCGTAGACCCTGGTCTGAAGTTTGTTGCTATTACTTTTCTAAGCGATCGGAATTCCGGCATTCCCGGTACGGAAGCTCAAAGTGGCCTTTTTTCCCATAGACTTCCATTATAAACTTTTGGAGGTTTATAACTCGGCAAGTTTTCAAGCGATTTACACCAAACTCGGACAGGTTCTTTAGGACAATACTCCGGACGAAGTTTTTGTCTCGGCGTTCCGACGGAAGTTTCGGTTTTCCCATAGTCGACGATGGAACGTCCCATAGACTTGAATGGGGAATTCCTAAAATTCCTCTCAATTCTCTCATCACGTGACGTCACGTGAAAATCAAAAATTTGCACAACATGGACATGTGACATATCAAAACACTCAGCACAATGAGGGGAACTGCCTCACGGGTATTCGGATCACGTCACATGCTCATGTCCGCTCGCCTCCAAATGCATTGGCACCCTAGTGGTCCAGTAGCTTTCACAATCTTTCTGTCCACTTGCCTCCAAAAGTAACACTGACCCTTATGTCCACTCGCCTCCAAAAAGCACTGACCTTTGCGAATACTTGCACCGTCAAAGCCAACATCAAAGTTTGTCTCGACGAACTTTACAAATCTAGTTATTATGTTGGCTTTGTAGAAGCCAACATTCTGATTTCCTTTATAAGCTTATTATGTTGGCTTTGTAGAAGCCAACATTCTGATTTCCTTTATAAGCTTATTATTATATGTTGGCTTTGAAAATTCGAAGAAAATTCACATTTTCTTCAGGAAATGTACATTCTAGTTATTATTATTAATGGTGCTTGCAAAGCAACATTATTACTATTGTGCCGGACAAAACTTCGGCGCGTAACTTGTCCCGCAGCTTTTGTCCTAGACCCATGAATGACGTGTCAAATTGACCGGCTCATTGAGGAGAGGTGTGCTATGACTTTTATAAGCGATCCGAGTACCGGTACTTCCGGTACCGGGTCTCAAAGTGGCCTTTTTCCCCCATAGACTCCCATTATAAACTTTGGAGGTTTATAACTCGGCAAGCTTTCAAACTATCTACACCAAACTTGGCCAGCTCCTTTAGGGTGAGACTCTGAACAAAGTTTTAAATTGGTGTACCAACTGGCCTTTCGGTTGTGCCGCAGCCCCGCCCCCAAAATATGCAAAATCAAAAAACTTTTTACAACATGGACATGTGACATATCAAAACACTCAGAACAATGAGGGGAACTTCCTCTAGAGTATTCAGATGATTCACATTTTCTTCAGGAAATGTACCTTCTAGTTAATGGTGCTTGCAAAGCATCATTATTGTTATTCTGCATACACAATTATTGTTATTCTACTTACTCACTTTTGTCCAAAAGTATTGGCACCCCACCGGGTATTCACGTGACGTCACGTGTAGCCCCGCCCCCAAAATAAGCGAAATCAAAAAGTTAGCACAACATGGACATGTCATATATCAAAACACTCAGCCCGATGAGGGGAACTGCCTCACGCGTGTTTTAGTCACGTCACGTGACGTCACGTGTAGCCCCGCCCCCAAAATAAGCGAAATCAAAAATTTTGCACAACATGGACATGTCATATATCAAAACACTCAGCCCGATGAGGGGAACTGCCTCACCCGTTTTTTGTTCACGTCACGTGACGTCACGTGTAGCCCCGCCCCCAAAATAAGCGAAATCAAAAAGTTAGCACAACATGGACATGTCATATATCAAAACACTCAGCACGATGAAGGGAACTTGCCTCGTGCAAGCACCATTCACATTTTCTTCAGGAAGTGTACATTCTAGTTATTATTATTATTTTGAGACAAAAATTTATCAAGAGTAACTCCTCCTAGGGCTTTCGAGCCAAATGCACCAAATTCGGATATGTCATAGACCCTGGTCTGAAGTTTGTTGCTATTACTTTTCTAAGCGATCGGAATTCCGGCATTCCCGGTACGGAAGCTCAAAGTGGCCTTTTTTCGTATCCACTTCCATTATAAACTTTGGAGGTTAATAACGGCAAGTTTTCGAGCGATTTACACCAAACTTGGACAGGTTCTTTAGGACCTTACTCCGGACGAAGTTTTTGTCTCGGCGTTCCGATGGAAATTTCAGTTTTCCCGTAGTCGACGATGGAACGTCCCATAGACTTGAATGGGGAATTCCTAAAATTCCTCTAAGCTCTCACACACGCAGCGTGCGCAGAGCTCAAGCACGGCTTCTCTCCTGTGTTCTATGCAGTATAATAATAAGTAGAATCCCATAATGACTGCAGTATTGACATGAAATGTCCAAACCCTCAGTAGCCACTTTTTGCCAAAAGTATTGGCACCCCACCGGGTATACTGGTGACGTCGCGTGACGTCATGTGACGTCACGTGTAGCCCCGCCCCCAAAATAAGCGAAATCAAAAATGAGCACAATATGGACAAGTCATATATCAAAACACTCAGCCCAATGAGGGGAAGTGCCTCACGTGTGTTATGGTCACGTCACGTCACGTGTCGTCACGTGACGTCACGTGAAAATCCAAAATTTGCACAACATGGACATGTGACATATCAAAACACTCGGCACAATGAGGGAACTGCCTCACGTGTATTTTGGTCACGTCACGTGACGTCACGTGTAGCCCCGCCCCCAAAATAAGCGAAATAAAAATTTTGCACAACATGGACATGTGACATATCAAAACACTCAGCACAATAAGGGGAAGTGCCTCACGTGTGTTATGGTCACGTCACGTCACGTGTCGTCACGTGAAAATAAAAAATTAGCACAACATGGACATGTGACATATCAAAACACTCAGCACAAAGAGGGGAGCTGCCTCACGTGTATTTTGGTCACGTCACGTGACGTCACGTGTAGCCCCGCCCCCATAATAAGCGAAATAAAAAATTTGCACAACATGGACATGTGACATATCAAAACACTCAGCACAATGAGGGGAACTGCCTCATGGGTATTCGGATCACGTCACATGCTCATGTCCGCTCACCTCCAAAAGTATTGGCACCCTAGCGGTCCAGTAGCTTTCACAATCTTTCTGTCCACTTGCCTCCAAAAGTAACACTGACCCTTATGTCCACTCGCCTCCAAAAAGCACCGGCCTTTGCGAATACTTGCACCGTCAAAGCCAACATCAAAGTTTGTCTTGACGAACTTTACAAATCTAGTTATTATTATTATTCTTAGCCAAAAATTTATCAAGAGTAACTCCTCCTAGGGCTTTAGAGCCACATGCACCAAATTCGGATATGTCGTAGACCCTGGTCTGAAGTTTGTTGCTATTACCTTTCTAAGTGATCGGAATTCCGGCATTCCCGGTACGGAAGCTCAAAGTGGCCTTTTTTCCCCCATAGACTTCCATTATAAACTTTTTGAGGTTTATAACTCCGCAAGTTTTCGAGCAATTTACACCAAACTCTGACAGGTTCTTTAGGACGTTACTCCGGACGAAATTTTTGTTTCGGCGTTCCGACAGAACTTTCAGTTTTCCCGTAGTCGACGATGGAACATCCCATAGACTTGAATGGGGAATTTCTAAAATTCCTCTAAGCTCTCACACATGCAGCGTGCGCAGAGCTCAGGCACCGCTTCTCTCCTGTGTTCTATGCAGTATAATAATAAGTAGAATCCCATAATGACTGCAGAATTGACATGAAATGTCCAAACCCTCATTAGCCACTTTTTGCCAAAAGTATTGGCACCCCACCGGGTATTCTGGTGACATCACGTGACGTCACGTGTAGCCCCGCCCCCAAAATAAGCGAAATAAAAAATTTGCACAACATGGACATGTGACATATCAAAACACCCAGCACAATAAAGGGAACTGCCTCATGGGTATTCGGATTACGTCACATGCTCATGTCCGCTCGCCTCCAAAAGTATTGGCACCCTAGCGGTCCAGTAGCTTTCACAATCTTTCTGTCCACTTGCCTCCAAAAGTAACACTGACCCTTATGTCCACTCGCCTCCAAAAAGCACCGGCCTTTACGAATATTTGCATCGTCAAAGCCAACATCAAAGTTTGTCTCGACGAACTTTACAAATCTAGTTATTATGTTGGCTTTGTAGAAGCCAACATTCTGATTTCCTTTATAAGCTTATTATTATGTTGGCTTTGTAGAAGCCAACATTCTGTTTTCCTTTATAAGCTTATTATTATTATTATTATTATTATTATTATTATTATTATTATTATTATTATTATTATGTTGGCTTTGTAGAAGCCAACATTCTGTTTTCCTTTATAAGCTTATTATTATTATTATTATCATTATTATCATTATTATTATTATGTTGGCTTTGTAGAAGCCAACATTCTGTTTTCCTATTTAAGCTTAGACAAAAATTTATCAAGAGTAACTCCTCCTAGGGCTTTCGAGTCACATGCACCAAGTTCGAATATGTTGTAGACCCTGGTCTAAAGTTTGTTGCTATTAGTTTTCTAAGCGATCCAAGTACCGGTTTTCCCATAGACTCCCATTATAAATTTTGGAGGTTTATAACTCGGCAAGCTTTGGAACTATCTACACCAAACTCGGCCAGCTCCTTTAGGGTGATACTCTGAACAAAGGTTTAAATTGGTGTACCGACTGGCCTTTCGGTTGTCCCGCCCCCAAAATATGCAAAATCAAAAATTAGCACAACATAGACATGTCATATATCAAAACACTCACAACAATGAGGGGAACTTCCTCACGGGTATTCTGATGACATCACATGAAAACAAAAACATTAGCACAACATGGACATAACAAAACACTCAGCCAAAGGAGGGGAATTGCGTCACAGGTTTTAGGATGATGTCACATACTCGTCTCCACTTGCCTCTAAATATTTTGGCACCCTAGCGCTCCACTAGATTTCACAAGTTTTATGTCCACTTGCCTCCAAAAGTAACACTGACCCTTATGTCCACTTGCCGCCAAAAAGCACCTGCCTTTGCGAATACTTGCCTCGTCAAAGCCAACATCAATGTTTGTTGCGACGAACTTTATAAATCTAGTTATTATTATTCTTCTTAGTGGAAAATTTATCAAGAGTAACTCCTCCTAGGGCTTTCGAGCCACATGCACCAAATCCGGATATGTCGTAGACCCTGGTCTGAAGTTTGTTGCTCTTACTTTTCTAAGCGATCGGACTTCCGGCATTCCCGGTACAGAAGCTCAAAGTGGCCTTTTTTCACATCCACTTCCATTATAAACTTCGGAGATTTATAACTCGGCAAATCTTCGAGCGATTTACACCAAACTCGGACAGGTTCTTTAGGACCTTACTCAGAACAAAGTTTTTGTTTCGCCGTTCCGATGGAACTTTCGGTTTTCCATTAGTCGACGATGGAACATCCCATAGACTTGAATGGGGAATTCCTAAAATTCCTCTAAGCTCTCACACACTCAGGCACGGCCTCTCTCCTGTGTTCTATGCAGTATAATAATAAGTAGAATCCCATAATGACTGCAGTATTGACATGAAATGTCCAAACCCTCAGTAGCCACTTTTCATCAAAAGTATTGGCACCCCAACGGGTATTCTGGTGACATCACGTGACGTGTGTAGCCCCGCCCCCAAAATAAGCGAAATCAAAAATTAGCACAACATGTCATATATCAAAACACTCAGCCCGATGAGGGGAACTGCCTCACGCATGTTTTGGTCACGTGACGTGACGTCACATGACGTCACGTGATGTCACGTGAAAATCCAAAATTTGCACAACATGGACATGTGACATATCAAAACACTCAGCACAATGAGGGGAATTTCCTCACGTGTATTTTGGTCACGTCACGTGACGTCACGTGTAGCCCCGCCCCCAAAATAAGCAAAATCAAAAATTTGGACAACATGGACATGTGACATATCAAAACACTCAGCACAAAAAAAACAGGTTTTGGAATAATGCAATAACGTGTTTGGATGGAGCGCTTGTCACCTTGTAGCTTGCTCTGCAAATACAAAACACCTGACGGAAACAATAAAATGCTAAACTCTACCTCTTGTCTCCAGGAGGAGTTTCTTGGCTTGTTGGATTCTCCTGCAGGTCTGGTAGGTTAGCGAAGTCGTCCTGCTCAGCCAGGCCAATCGCCAAAGACAACACCACCATCTTACCTTCCCTAAAGAAAGAACAGACAAGAAAGTAAGACATCTGATGGAATGATAAAAAGAAGATTAGTGATTTTTAGATAAAAGTTGTTTTTTATGTTTAATGCTGTATCACCGAATAGAACAAACAGGAAATACTAAATAGGAGGTTTTTTATTTTTAAACAGCTCTAATTAATTACACAATAAATCTAATTCACATCATACACACTTCCACAGTCAAAGAATAATTACTGCAAAAATCTCCCTGAAAATAGCATTATTATATTAAAAACAAAATTAGACCCAAGGGAGTCCTGTAACAGGTGTTAAACATTGTGTGTTAAATATAAACTCTACACACTGCATGTAGATTGTGAAGTACCTCACCTGAGACTGAAGGTGAAGAAATGGTGGAAATTCTCATAAATTCTGTCATCACTGACAGTGCCAATAATTTTGTCAAAAGCTTTTTTTAATTGATATATAAGTTTTTAATGAAAAAGCAAATCCTGTTATATTATCAAGACTTGCAGAAAGCTACAAGAGTAATTTGGAGTAAACATGCAAAGGGGTCAGTATTTCTGGTCACAAAAAAGTATGGTTTGCCTAAAAGTATGCACTCTTTTATAAGTTAAAAAAAAAAAATAAAGACAAACAAAAACAAAATAAAACTATAAATGAAAAGTTTGGTGTCATTTCCAAAAAGCAGTAGAATGAAGATGAAGCTGTAATGAAGTATTTTTTGTGTGTAATTAACACTCACACACACACACACACACACACACACACACACACACACACACACACACACACAAAGACATAGTCCTGCAGCTCCTGATGGCACTCGAGCAGCGTAGTCACTCACCCTTTCCTCAGACTCGTCCTTTTCCTGCTGGTTTTTTCTTCCTGGTGGTCTTTTTTGGACAGTTTCACTAATTGATTATATAATAATAAATTACTTGCAGCAATTGTTAAGCATCGTAAGCGTTTCTAAATAAACCTATTCATGTGTTCAGCTCAGTACAAGATTTTTTTTGGCAGATTTAATAGCGCATCACATGGGTCCTTTATGAAGCCAATTCCACAAGTCTGCTCTACAGATTTGTCCAGAAAATTTTCTAGGCAATGTGCAAAACTGTCAATCAGCCAGGATGTCCTGCATGCCACACACCAAAATCATCCACTGTTTTACTTCTCCAAACAAACTTGTTTATGTAGATTCTGACAAGGACACATAAACAAAGAGGTGCCAAACTAAAAACAACAGGAACGAATTCTACACTTTTCACTTTCTTTCTGAGCTCACAGTTTGGTGTCCCACTGCAGAAGAGCTGGGTTCTCTGGGAGGCAGAACTTGACCAGTTTGAATAGCAGAAGGGGAATTGTACGTTAGAAGTGTTCTGGATGTCAGTATAATTCAGAATCCGAAGTGTATATTCACTTTCCCTAAATTGATTTTTATAAACATGATGGTGTTCAGGATGAGCCGCTTTTTTAGTCTTGTACAAGAGATATTACAGAAAGAAGAAAAAGTAAGTTCTTTGATCTATCAAACTCTAAATCAGGGCTAAAATAGTGTGACAATTTGTCACTGTCAGAAGAACCAGGGTAAAAAACAGACCCAAATGCAGGATAGTTAAAATAAATAAATAAACAAATAAAACCCAAACACAGACAAGACAAAGACAAAACAAAAGACAAGGATTCCACACGGCTAAATACTTAAGACAATTAGACACATAATGGACAGGTGTGCTGAGACAAGAAGGAATAAACAAGGGCGGGGCAGACACGTGAACACAGAATGTAAACAAACAGCACATGGAAAAAGTCTGGTCTAGATCCTTACAGTCATGGATGATAAACTCCACCTGTGCTTAAAGGAACGTAGTGTAGACTTTATTGTTTGGAAAACATTTTAGCTTTGACACAGTTCACTACATCTCTGTGCGTTCACTACATCACTGTGTTCACTAAATCACTGTTTGTTTACTACATAACTGTGTGTGTTCACTACATCACTGTGTGTGTGTTCACTACATCAGAGTGTGTGTGTTCACTACATCACTGTGTGTGTTCACTACATCACTGTGTTCACTACATCACTTTGTGTGGTCACTACATCAGAGTGTGTTTACTACCTCACTGTGTGTGTTCACTACATCAGAGTGTGTTTACTACATAAGAGTGTGTGTGTTTGTTTACTCAAAGTGTGTACATCAGACTGTGTGTTCACTACATCGCTGTCTTCATTACATCAAGGTGTGTGTTCACTATACTGTATCACTGTGTGTACTCACTACATCACTGTGTGTTCACAACATCAGAGTGTGTGTTTACTACATGACTGTGTGTGTTTACTACCTCACTGTGGGTTCACAACATCAGAGTGTGTGTTCACTACATCACTGTGTGTTTACTACCTCACTGTGGGTTCACTACATCACTGTGTGAGTTCACTACCACACTGTGTGTTCACCACATCACTGTGTGTTCACTACCTCCCTGTGTGCTCACATCAGAGTGTATGTTCACTACATCACTGAGCGTTCACTACATTACTGTGAGTTCACTACATCGCTGTGTATTCACTACATCACTGTGCATTCATTACATCACTGTGCGTTCACAACATAGCCATGTGTGTTCAATACATCACTGTCCATTCACTACATCACTGTGCATTCAATACATTACTGTACATTCACCACATCACTGTGTTCACTGCATCACTGTGTGTCACTACATTACTGTGCATTCACTACATCACTGTGTGTGTTTACTATATCACTGTGTGTGTTCACTACATCACTGTGCATGTTCAACACATCACTGTGCGTTCACTACACCGCTGTGTGTGTTCACTACATCACTGTGTGTATTCACTATATCACTGTGTGTGTTCACTACATCACTGTGCGTTCACTACATTACTGTGAGTTCACTACATCACTGTGTGTTCACTACATCACTGTGCGTTCATTACATCACTGTGCATTCACAATATAGCCATTTGTGTTCAATACATCACTGTGCATTCACAACATAGCCGTGTGTGTTCAATACATCACTGTCCATTCACTACATCACTGTGCATTCACTACATTACTGTGCGTTCACTACATCACTGTGCTCACTGCATCACTGTGCGTCACTACAGTACATTACTGTGCATTCACTACATCGCTGTGTGTTTTTACTATATCACTGTGTGTGTTCACTACATCACTGTGCGTGTTCCCCACATCACTGTACATTCACTACACCGCTGTGTGTGTTCACTACATCACTGTGTGTGTGTTCACTATATCACTGTGCGTGTTCACTACATGGCTGTGCGTGTTCACTACATCACTGTGCGTTCACAACATCAGAGTGTGTGTTCACTACATCACTGTGTGTTAACAACATCAGAGTGTGTGTTCACTACATCACTGTGTGTGTTCACTACCTCACTGTGTGTTCACTACATCATTGTGTGTGTTCACTATATCACTGTGTGTGTTCACTACATCACTGTGTGTTCACTACATCATTGTGTGTGTTCACTATATCACTGTGTGTGTTCACTACATCACTGTGCGTTCACAACATCAGAGTGTGTGTTCACTACATCACTGTGTGTTAACAACATCAGAGTGTGTGTTCACCACATCACTGTACATTCACTACACCGCTGTGTGTGTTCACTACATCACTGTGTGTGTGTTCACTATATCACTGTGTGTGTTAACTACATCACTGTGCGTTCACAACACCGCTGTGTGTGTTCACTACATCGCTGTGCGTGTTCACTACATGGCTGTGCGTGTTCACTACATCACTGTGTGTGTTCACTATATCACTGTGTGTGTTCACTACATCACTGTGTGTTAACAACATCAGAGTGTGTGTTCACTACATCACTGTGTGTGTTCACTACCTCACAGTGTGTTCACTACATCATTGTGTGTGTTCACTACCTCACTGTGTGTTCACTACATCACTAGGACCCTGGATCCCTGAACAAGAGCCCCTATCACCCTTTAAAAGGTGGGACAAGTTTGTTTTCACCTTATCAGGGGTTCCAGCTGCACTAAAATTACACCTGTACCTTAAATTAAAATAAAGCCACCTCACGGTTTGCTTTACTCTAGTCTCTGTGCTTGTTCTTCCATGTCCCATCATGCAGAGTGCGCTACACTACATACTACACAATTAAGAACAGAAGAATGCTGTATTATAGACTGCATCTATGTCTCTGTGAGTTAAGGCTATAATGAAATACAGTGATTATAAATAACAGATCATTTGCAGTACATAAATATGAGCACAGACAGAACAGTCAGAATGTAACAAATCTGATACCTCTCACCTCCCACAAAACTAGAGATCACTGGTGAAAGTTAAGCTCATTATTTTTGGGGAAAGATGAGGTGTGTGTATGATCCAAAAAACCCACCAAACCCAAAGTGAAGTGTGGTGGTGGAAGCATCATGATGTGGGGCTGATTCTCCCCGCAAAAAAGTATTTTGGATATTATACAGCAACAGAGAACATGAATGGAACAATTTTAGACACATTAGAGAAGAATTTAATCTCCTCAAGAATGAAATCCTGGATCCAGAAGATCCACTTCAACAAGACATTGACAAACACATACCCACAATAAATTAAAACTTGTTTCTAAACAAGAATGTGAAGATGCATGCATGGCCATCTCCTGGATTTTGAAGGTTTTAAAATTGCAAGTACATCAGAAGAACCTCAGAAGAACTGAAGACGATTTGGAAGGTTCTTAGGTTGTGAGTCAGAACATTATTTAGGATGACCCACACCAGGTCCACTTTTAAGTGTCAGCATGTAAAGTTGTGTAATAGTGACAAAGTAATAATTAAAATTTCAGGTCATGTACTCACAGGAAGGATTTGACGTCCATGCCCCTGGTGCGTATTTGCCCCATCATGTGATCCCAGCTGCCCGGGTTAGAGCGGGAACGTGCCCCTGTGCCTGCTCTGTAGCGAGATGCCCCGGGTGCGGCTGGGCTGCCCCTTGCCCCCGGTCTTGTACCCCCCCGCTGCCCCCCGCCGCCCCCGGAGCTACTGTGTAACTGCCCCAGGCTCTGTGAGGTGGCAGGGGGGTCGTTGGGCGGCGGAGGGGGCCGGGGGGTCAGGGGCTGCTGGAGGCTTTGCTGTCTGATGAGAGGCCGAGGAAGACACGCAGAGGGTGCGATGTGCTCCAAAGTGGACGCTGTGGAGAGTGGGGACGTGTCCCCAAAACTGCAGAATACATGCAGAAGAACGTAGGAGAAGGAGGGTGTAAAGTGAAGGGAACGAACAACGAGTCATGAATTAGGAGAAGAATAAAGAAACTCAGGGAGAGGTGAGGGGATAAATGAGTAAATCGCAGTACAGGGATTTTTATAGAAGGAAAGAAAATACAGAAAGAGAATGCAGACATTTCAGGCAACAATGGATTGATGAAGAAAAAAGAGACAAAGAACAAAGTTAAGCAGCAGCAGATAACTGACACTGTGTTGAGGCTCGGACTGACCACAGACTGAAGGTCATGTCCTCAAGTCCTCATGAGTAGAGCACTTAAAATACTAAGGCTTTCTATCCACTTAGCTAGCTGGTTAGCATTAGAAATAATAATTATGTACAGATATTACACATTACTGCTTAATAAAATATGTTTTTCCTACTGAGACACTTCCATATATGGACACCAAGTTAAATTATTTTTATTAAAGTGAATACATATAGCATTAAAATGAATACTAACAGGAAACTTTTTTATATTATTATTATTATTAGCTTTAGTTGCTTGTTCGTTGCTCCAGTGATTTTTTTAATGCGTCTTTTACGTTATGAGCTCTTCAGATTGGGTCAGCAAACATAAACTAATAAATAATAATAAAAAAAATAAAAATAAATATTTATTTAAATCTCTCTCTCACTATCTCTCACTTTTCAGGTCATAATATAGACAGTGATAATCTGTGTGTCCTGTAACTGCACTGTGTTGGCGTGAGGTCTGAGCCGCTGTGATGATGCTAAAGCTGTTGGGGAATTTTGCGCCCGGTGGTTAAGTAATGCTGTATTTCTGTCACAACGCTCAAGCGGCGCAGCAGCTGCGATCAGTGTCTTTTACAAAGTGAATTAATGTCAGCAATAACTCAGACTCTGCCCTCTCACTGCCCTTCTCTCATTATTCCACACAGCAGCAATAAAAAAGGCATTGTTTTTCTTCTTTATCCTGCTGAACGTGTGTGTGTGTGTGTGTGTTTCAGGGAACAGACTACACATTCTAAACTGAGTATCTACAGTAGTGTGTTAGTTTGATTAGCTGTGTGAGTAACACATTTGGCTCTGAGTGCACTATTGAGAACTGTTTATTCCGTTCATCAAGAAAAAGAACCGCTTCATTCTTCACTAAATCTCAAATAAAAAATAAATATTTCTAAGCATAATTTAAAAGGTTTGCTTAGCAGCTGAGTTTGTTCTCATATTAAAGCCAACATGCAGAAACATGTTTGCTGTGCAGATTGCTGCGTTGTTGCCATCAAGCGTCTATGTCTATGTTCTATTATTTTTTCAGATTCATCTGGGGAAAATATTAAGCTTTATCAACCACAATAATAAAAAATCTGCAATGTACATCAACAAATTTTCTGATAAATACCAAAATAAATCCTTATGAAAACAGCCAGATTCATGCTGTGTGATTAGTTGTGTGTTTAAATGACAGTTAATCCATTTCACAATGTTTTAATAAAAGATTCTTGACTAGAAACATGAGGCATTCTGTCAGCACAGAAATGCAACAGTTCTTGTTAATGAGCTCAGACTTTTTAGACTGCATTGTAACCTTGATCAGAAATGATCAGAAAACCAAATCCATTTTAACTGCAGAGAAATAAGCAAATACAGTAAATACCACACATGCACAAGCAACTGTATTAGACAACTGAAGAGTTAAAAAAATCCTTTCGCATCCCTTCATTACTCCAGATTAACTTTTAAAAAATCAAACAACTTGCATGAAAGAGTGATGTCAGAGTAGTGACGTCAGAGTGGTGATGATGTCAGAGTGGTGATGATGTCAGAGTAGTGATGATGTCAGAGTGGTGATGATGTTAGAGTAGTGATGATGTCAGATTGGTGATGATGTCAGAGTGATGATGTCAGGGTAGTGATGATGTCAGAGTGGTGATGATGTTAGAGTGGTGATGATGTCAGAGTGGTGATGATGTCAGAGTGATGATGTCAGAGTAGTGATGATGTCAGAGTGGTGATGATGTTAGAGTAGTGATGATGTCAGATTGGTGATGATGTCAGAGTGATGATGTCAGGGTAGTGATGATGTCAGAGTGGTGATGATGTTAGAGTGGTGATGATGTCAGAGTGGTGATGATGTCAGAGTGATGATGTCAGAGTAGTGATGATGTCAGAGTGGTGATGATGTTAGAGTAGTGATGATGTCAGAGTGGTAATGATGTTAGAGTAGTGATTATGTCAGAGTGGTGATGATGTCAGAAGGGTGATGTCAGAGGAGTGATGATGTCAGAGTGATGATGTCAGAGTGGTGTTGATGTTAGAGGAGTGATGATGTCAGAGTGATAATGTCAGAGTGGTGATGTCAGAGTGGTCATGTCAGAGTGGTTATAATGTCAGAATGGTGATGTCAGAGTGGTGATGTCAGAGTGGTGATAATGTCAGAATGGTGACGTCAGAGTGGTGATGATGTCAGAGTGGTGATGTCAGATTGTTAATGACATCAAATTGGTGACGTCAAATTGGTGATGTCAGAATAACTTATACAGTATGTCCCTAAAAATAGAACCAATTACTGGAGGAATAGAAAAGGTATGTGAAAGGACATAATACTATGAACAAACACTAAGAATTCTGACATTAACAAATGAACAAAAAAATTAAAACTGCTACATTTCAGGTGTCTTGCTCAAATCCAGTTTCACAAATCCATTACAACTAACTAAGAAAGCTTTGATGCTTCCCTTTAACAGCAGCTTGAAACATTTAGTAAGATCTCTTTCACTCCTCTTCTCTGAGACATACTCCTGTTGTGGTCTGTAAATCTGCACTAATGGTCAGCATTAACTCATTTGTTCTGATCAGGATTTTATGTGTGACTGCGTTCCTCATTGTGTGGTCAGCCTTCATCAGCTCTGGACACTCACACTGCTACCTGCTGACATCACCATCATCATCTTTAATAAAATACACACTGTGATTTGCTTTCGTTCTAAATATAAAGGAAAAAGCTCTGTATTCGATTGCAGTGGCCAAAGCTATGAGCCGAGCTACTGTAGCTGATCAGCCAATATGTTTTTAGCTTAAAGTTTAAGAAAGTTATAACTGATGGAAATCTGTCTTGACCAAAACATCATTGATAAAGTCTTGTCTCAAACCGCATCCCGTTTTCAGGAACGCTAACATGGATTAATAAACCGTTTGATTTCCTGTAATCTTTACCTGCCATTATCCTGTGCACAGTCACAACATACAAGCTGCAGTCAGGCTCCTATAAGTACTTTAACCTCTTCACGAATCTGGCTGACACCATG
Organism: Tachysurus vachellii; assembly: GCF_030014155.1. Taxonomy (NCBI): domain Eukaryota; kingdom Metazoa; phylum Chordata; class Actinopteri; order Siluriformes; family Bagridae; genus Tachysurus; species Tachysurus vachellii. The sequence continues at coordinate 21,327,351 of NC_083460.1, forward strand.
TTAGTTACATTTTTTCAAGAAATAGACTATTCAATCAGAAATGAACTGAAGAGGAGAAGGAGCTTAAGCTTCCTTTGAAAAGTGCTGTGTGTTTAAACCCGTATTGAGTCAGTGAGAACGTAAGAATCTTCCAGTCTGTAGCTAGTCTCTTGCCCCTATTTGCTGTCACTCACTTGGTGGGCCGCAAGCTGCCGGAGTGCATGTGGCTCTTGACGGTTTGCCACTTCCCGACCTTGCTGCTTCCTGCCTCTACACTCCTGGAGCTGTCACTGCGACTGGGGCCGGCCCCTGTCCCCCCTCCCACCTCGCACTTCTCCAACGAGCCACTGCAAACGATCAGGAGAACGAGACGGGAGGGACGAAGGGACGGCGTGACGGACGCACACAGAAAGAGACGGACAACAAAACAGGGCAAAGAAGAAATTCATCAAAATCCACTGAACCAGTTGTGAATCCTAGCACCAGTGAATCTGGTGCTAATACCCTTACTTGCATCACACACATTCAGCTCATCCTTCTGAAAAACTCTAACAGCAAAAATCTAACTCGTTCTTAACCGCTTGTTTGTGCCGAGTCAAAATAGAACTTTTTTTGTTGCTACAGAAACACATCAGTGAAACACTGTCAAAAGGCAAGGAAAATAATTTTATTTTAAAAAATGACATCTAAGATATAGAGGACTAGAGTCAGCATGGAAAAAGTTGAATGAAGTATCGTGTTGAAATATCGTGGAAGGAAACTCTAATATCTTCTACCACTTAGCATATTTACTGTATATATACAGTATACTGTAGTAAAGTGTAGACACTTTAGTCCTGTAGCCTACACTGTAAGACTGACATCACCACGTGATATCAGATGTCATAGTTACTGACTGGTCAGAGATAAAACTGTTTATTAGCATGCTAGCTGCTGTGCTCCTGCTTAGTTTGTGTGGGAATGCTTGAAATGTTTCATTTGTTCATTCTTTGGAAGGAAGTGCAAAAGCTGGAGTCTCAAACTTCCTGTAAGTGAATCTTTTCTCTCCAGGTGTGAAGTGATATTGTGGTGGTATCATTAGCAGGCTTTGTCACGGCAGCTGTCACAACATTTGATGGCATTTTTGCACGTCAGCCATGTCACATGTTAAAGGTTTGTTAAGTGCTACTGCTCATTATTTAGCAGATATTTTAGGACAGTTTTGTGGCCTGCTTGTTAAGTATGGATTTTTACACTTGTTGAAAGACAGGACAGGATGAAGCGTGTCTCAGAATTGTCATGAAAACATCTGTGAAAGTAAAGACTGCTGTCACCTCATAAGAAGTTTCGCAAACATCATTTCTATTAATACTTCAGAAAACAACATCTGAAATAAAGGACATTGTCCTCAGAGCCACTGATCATGACAGGAAATGGGACTTAAAAAAGCATGCTTATGGCATGGTTATGTCAGTCTTACTGTATGAGGCAGGGCTAAAGCTAAACCTGGACATCTCACAGACAGCAGAGCCACATAAAAACAGAGCCACAGGTCTAGGACCACAGCACGCTTCAGCTAAACACACATGACTCAACACACATGACCCAACACTCATGTCTCAATACACACAACTCAACACACACAACCCAATACACAAAACCTCAACACACAACCCAATACACAAAACCTCAACACACAACCCAATACACAAAAACTCAACACACTTCAACACACATGACCCAACACACATGACTCAACACATACAATTCAACAAACATGACTCAGTACACACAACTCAACACACACAACATGACCCAACACACATGACTCAACATATAACAACTCAACACACAAAAACTCAACACACAACAACCCAATACACGACTCAACATACAATAACTCAATACACAATTGAAAACACATAACTCAACACACAAACAACTAAACACACGCAACCCAACACACATGATTCAACCCACATGACCCAACACACATGATTCAAAAAATGTCCGAGTGTAAACATACAAGAAAGCAGACACCTCATAAAACAGCACAACTGATTACTAACTCAGGTTAACAGTTAAGAACTAAGTGATTTGATTCTCTATGTGCAGATACGATGAACACAGCAGGTGATTTTTTTTCGCACTAAAGATAAAACATACAGATTTGTGGGATTTCAGTCAGTAATTTTACTGTGCTTTAAAGTGTATAATGACACTGAAATGCTGCTCCTCATTAGAATTATGAGGCTTAAAAAGAGTAAATTAATGATAATTCTACAAAATATGGCTACATAAAGGTACAAAAATACAAAAAAACAAAAATAACTAAAAAACAGCACACATTGTTAGAAAAATATAAAATAGGGATGTAGTGGAGGGTAAATGCACATAAACACCAATCTTATATTATTTTAAATTTAAAATGGTTTAATTAACCCTTATACTGAAATAACGTCACAGCACACAACTTTAAGCTGTCAATCAAAATTTCTGCCATCACACAAAAGTAGGTCACAGAGGTTTATGTTTCTCCACGACATCCCCAGTGTAGAAACACAGTCAGAACACACAGGGACAAAATAACAAAGTAACACAGCAAAACCTGCAAAAACAGTACAGAAAAAACAGCAGCAAGGAGATTAGTAACAGCAGCAACGTATGTGCTGCCTGAGCTCAGGGTCACAGGGCTGGAGAGAAGACAAACGGAAGAAGAAAAGCTGTGGCTCATCCAGCTTTTTATGTAAATCTGGGGCTGAATTTGAGCTGAACTGATTTCTCTGCTGATTTCTTAGTTAATCTATGAGCTGATCTCTTAGGTGATCTCTGAGGTGAGCTCTGTGCTGATCTCTGTGGTGATCTCTGAGCTGATCTCTGTGCTGATCTCTGTGGTGATCTCCGAGGTGATCTTTGTGCTGATCTATGAGCTGATCTCTGTGGTGATCTCTGAGCTGATCTCTGTGCTGATCTCTAAGCTGATCTCTGTGATGATCTCTGTGCTGGTCTCTTTGCTGATCTTAGTGCTGATCTCTGACCTATTCTCTGACCTGATCTCTGTGCTGTCAGAGAACAAGATCTGGAGAGAGAACAATGAACCATTTTTTGTTAGTTATTATTAAGTTTCCTCCTGAATGAACAGAGCCATTTTGCCTTTAGTCAGCTGAATCCTCACTTATTCATTTGAATTTTGCCGTGGTGAATTTTTTTGAAATTTATTTATGTAAATGAATGTATTTATTCATTTAGATTTTAATTGCTTTTATTTTTAGTTAGTAAAAGAATCTCCAGATCCGTGTTTAATAACTCGAGCTGAACTGTAGCCTGCCAAACACTTTACAAAAATATTTGGACAAAATCACAAGATCATTTATTTTTGAATTTACAATATTCAAAATCTAAAATCATATTATTAGTTTGGGCTTAGCAGCTCATGCAATTAAACATCTGTGTTTTTTCTGTGAAGATCTGTTCATCTGTACTTACACTCTTCCTTGTTATCTAGTCTTACATTATACGTAGTGTGTAATTAAAGGGTTAATGTATATACTAGGTGCTTGTTTCACTATTACTGAGTGAACTATATTCTGTCACTTCACCTGCTTTCTCTTTCAAGCAGCAGTGCTATTGGTTTATTAGGCTTCAGATGTTGTTGGAAAGTAACTGCTAATTTGAGAGGTTCTCGGGAGGCGATAGAGGGCGGTGTCGGCCTTCCACATGCCAGTGTTCTTCATCTGTTATAGCCTGCTTTAAATTAGCAGCTGATTTAGCCAGCAAGCATGGCGAGAGAGGACTCTCCTTCTCTCCATCCCAGATAATGACCTTAATTAAGCAATTAAAACAGGAAGCTGGGGGAACGTGCAGCTAACCCTCAAGCTCTCCTCTGGATCCACATTATTGTCTGCCTGTGGGATAAAGACAGCTGGAATATATATAACATGCTTGTAATTTTAATGAATCACTGCATATACGATGACACGAATGGCCTTGATAAAAGTCCAAGTGCACCATGCAGGAGAATTGGACTTTTCATTTTATCATGCAGGACTTCCTGTAGCAGTGCAACAGGCTGATGCTGATGAGGAGAGTGTCATGACAATCTCAACCAACCAGTGTGTATGTGTCTGAGATGTTGCAGCTCCATGTGTCTTCCCACTCTTATGTTTCAAACACATAGTCCAATCCAAATCGTACCACAGGACGCACACTGGACCTTCGTGAAATGGTGTGAAGTCAAACAACTGGTTAAGATTAGAAGGTATTTGACTTTGGGCAGGAAGCTTGGGTTCAACACACAAGCTCAGTCAAAACTCAAGAAAGCATGAATTTCTCCCAGTCTTCATGGGAACATTTCAGTTCCTACACAACGTGTCATACAGTAATAAATGAAATGTCAATTTGGCAAAAGAGGAAGAACAGACTGCAGGTGTGCTGTTACAGGTAAATAATCCTCATCACTCTGCTGCATGTTGCCTTGTATCAAACCACCCTGGCACTGATTCATTTCCTATAACAGCATAACCTGCTACGTGTTATTACTTCCTGCACTAAGTTTTATACTGTAAACAAATTAGATTAGTGTTTGTATTAAACTCTACTAACGATGCAGGACTGGAACAAGCAGCTGATTAGAAAAGAAAGATGGCTCACTTACAGGCTCACTTACAGATTGGTTACAAATCTGCACTGACACACAGAGCAACAGACAGACGGACAACACTTACTTGGGTGTTAGACGAGGGTCTCCATATGGAGCATAGGGAGACATGTTCAAGAGAAACTCTTTAGGAGGATAGGAGCTCCACCGTTGCTGAACATTACTGCTGTCATTATTATTCCAAAAGTCTCTGTCAAGATCACTAGAGAAAGATAAGAGACAGAGAGAGAGAGAGAGAGAGAGAGAGAGAGAGAGAGAGAGAGAGAGAGAGAGAACAGTACAATGAATTCCTCTGTGAAATGGTGAATCATAATTAATGCCACTAGAACCAAGAATAATTGCATAAATAATTTTTCAAACATTTTAAGAAATATTTCAAGAAAAAATCTGATCATTTTGTATAATTTATGCTTTTCAGATGCGCTCATGCTCTGACATGTTTTGGATTTGTCACATTGTAGGAGATAAATTACAGATTTTTCTTTATATTTCTATCTACATGTTACTTTGCTAATTTGAAAAATGCAGTCTTCTGTAGAGCCTGTTTTTTTTTTTAAATTAATAAAAGTGTTATAACGTTTGCACATTTTAATAACATATGTTAGTAGATCAGAGTGTTAGTTTGCTTCCTCACCAAACCAGTGTGGAATTATTTACAGAAACGCTAACTTTAAATACCAAACACCGACCCATCATCTGTCTGAAGCATCAAATCCTTTCACTGTGCAGATTTTACACAATACTGAATGTGAAAGCTGAGAATAAAAAACAGTTCCAATGTAGAATCCAGCTTCATAAGAACGACTGTCTGATAAAAAGTGCAAAATGTCATTGACAAACTGAGTGTCTGAGCTTTCTCTCCCTCTTTGAGTGGTCAGATGAAACAGAGCTGAAGAGATGTATGTTTCTGAATGTATCAATTCTGCTGCAGTGTTATGGTGAGATCAGTGATGCACAGTAAGACAAGATAGGAAGTGTGTGTAATGTGTCATCAGGTCTGGTGTAATGCACTACATTAAATGCAGCAGAATAAGCAGATTTCATTTCATGAATTTGAGTCTAGTTTACAACATGAAGGAACAGTTACACTCAGGAATAACCTACTTGATGGCTTTATTTTCACCCCGGCCTCGAACCGACACTGAGTCTGGAGAACTTGCCGTGTCCAAACCTGGCTTATTCCTCTTCCCCTGCAGAGGAGGAAACACACACACATATGAAGAGAAAGAGTAAAGTAAATTGATTATTATTATTATTACATATTATGATTTCTCTTTATTTCTCCCATAAAGTACACATACTGTAAAATGCTTTTTACACACACAAACAGCATACACGGAACTTTTGTAACAGTGACTCTTTACACTTCTCTAACATAAGGAACTTAATGAGTAACTGATTAATGGATGCTGTTTTTTGCCTATATTTGATTCCCCATTTAGTGTAACACAGTCGTTGGTGTGTGTTTTTAATTCAAAGTAACAGTGCTCACATCATCAGTAATGATGCATCTTCAAGGAGGGAAGAAAGCAAGTGAATCGAGTATAGAGAAGGAAATATTTAAAACAACCAAGGAATTTTTCCATAAGAAATATATTGTAATGAAGAGGCTGGATCAGATGGATCCATATGCAGTGATGTTTATTGAAAAGTACAGAGTCGGAAATTCAAAAATGCAAGACAAAGAGTAAACACAAAGACAAGGCATAATAATCCAATAACTGAAAAAGCAAACCGCAGGGCAAACAAATCCGAAATCACAAAATACAGGAGGCAAAAACGGAGAAAACGAAACACTAGGTCAAACATGGAAAGCAAACACGATAAACAATAACAAATGAATCGGTACTGTAGTACCGTCAATTAAAAAAATTAAAACCTTCAACACTTCACATGTACAATAGGGTGAGCATTGTTTAAATTTCCGAAGATGCAGAAAGAGACACATTGACTCAGACGTGTTAATACTCGACAAGGGCTTCCTTTGGCGGTGTGGTTCACCTTCTCCTTGAGTCTGAGATCTCTCTCTGCAGATCTCTCTGCCCTCCAGTGTATCACTTGTTAGTAACATCCATGATTGGGGATTCATGAGCCAACTTGAGCAGGGAGGGAGTTGGCAATGCAGCTGATTTATTTGGGGCTCAGTTTCATGCTTGGAAGGCTTCTGGTGGGCTACCACACCCTCTGGCCTGGCTGATAGTCTGGGTGTGGGTGGCATAACTGGTAGCCATTAAAGCTGAACTGCCTTTTGAAGCCGAATATGGGCATTCTCCCACACACTCCTACAGAAATGGAACCAATGGAGGGACATTGCATAGCTCCCCCAACCATGGGAACAGAAGGGGATGATACCCCAACACACTGAAACAAGTCCTGTGGAGGATTGGATGAGGGATTTCTGAGCATAATTTCTCCTTGGAAGGCCCTTGCTCTACCTATGCTGTTTCCGACTACAGAAGGAGCAGAGGTGGTTGCCAATCTCCTGGTTTAGGCATTCCACTTGCCCATTAGACTGATGGTAGCCAGATGGTAGCTAAAGAGGAGGCCAAAGGTGAGGGCCATGTTGATGTTAAGGTAGCTGCAGAAGGTCCTCAGGCTTGAAAACCTGGTGAAACAAGGCCTCTGCAGTTTCCAGTTCTGTGGGCAGCCCTTTCAGGGGAATCAGGTGGCAGGCTTTAGAGAAGTGATCAATGATAACCAATATGATGTAATACCCTTGCAAATAGGGCTGGTTAGTTACAAAGTCTACAGCTATGTCGGACCACAGTGTAACACTTTCCCTCTTATTAATATGCTGGGGTGCCAGACAGAGATAAATACTCTGTCAATTACAGTAAGGGTTGTTAGTCCAATCAGAAGGAGAGTGAACAAAGGACACATGTATCTTAAGGCATACTCATCACACATATCCCAAATCTTGGAAGAGCAAACCAAATAAGGAAGAAGTACAACTTTTCACCATAATGCAATATTCAGTGTATTCAATAATAACAATGCACCAATTCCATCACACCACATAACACAATTCTTTAGCAATAAACACCAGCATAACCAACATCAACAGCAGAAAATATTCATCTCACAACCCTTCAGCACAGTTAAATAGTCTGAAAAATAAAGAATTGTACAAATAAGAATAAAGGAAAGTCAAAGTCACCAGTTCATCAGTAATGTCACTCAATCCATTGCGTCCAGGGTATTAAGCAGAAGTAACTTACAAAGCCAGTTTAATGGCGCTGGGTAAAGATCACCAGTTACTCACAACTCCACCAGCTTTCCAGAGTTAAAGAGCAGCTCCCGATCAGCTCCATCCGTATTTATCTTCATTGGTTTAACTCCATTCACGATACAAGCACTCCGTTATATACAGCGACATACTCCATACACCAGTGAATTCCTTCAATAGAGTAAATATCCGTTCGCCGGCGTAACATACTTTCCGTCGCAACAACACCATAAACACGGCTTTCATAGAGGTGAGTCTCCCGGTGAACTGCCCTTCTCTTTTTTACCTTTTTGTTATCGCCGCCATGGCTCTTTTTAAGCGCCTTTAGCAGCTACGTCAGCATACTTCCGGGATTGCCCGGGCGGACCAACATAGGCGCCATCTTTATTGCGGCCGCTTTTTCCAATACTCTACACCCCTACACCAATGAACCGCGCCATACCCCAGACCAACAACACAAACCCAATGCGTGCCCACGAAAGTGCACTGTTACAACAGGACATAGGTAGTGTCTAGCTGGGGCATGGGTAGAGTCCAGGTGTCAGCTGAGAGCAGATCTGGCAGGCACTGACAACCTCCTTAATGATGGATTGAAACAAGGGCTACCAGAAGGCGCTGGATGAGGAAGGTGTCATGCACCCTCTAGCCAGTGCCTCCAATGCAGGTTCAATTGACAGCTGTTCCTTATTATTCATTCATTCATCTTCTACCGCTTATCCGAACTACCTCGGGTCACGGGGAGCCTGTGCCTATCTCAGGCGTCATCGGGCATCAAGGCAGGATTCACCCTGGACGGAGTGCCAACCCATCGCAGGGCACACACACTCATTCACTCACGCAATCACACACTAGGGACAATTTTCCAGAGATGCCAATCAACCTACCATGCATGTCTTTGGACCGGGGGAGGAAACCGGAGTACCCGGAGGAAACCCCCGAGGCACGGGGAGAACATGCAAACTCCACACACACAAGGTGGAGGCGGGAATCGAACCCCGACCCTGGAGGTGTGAGGCGAACGTGCTAACCACTAAGCCACCGTGCCCCCTGTTCCTTATTATCAATATTATAATTTGCCTCAGTAGGGGTCAGTTTGCATGGAAAGTAAGCACAGGGGAAGAGTTTGCCTGGTCAAGCTCCACCAAATGGCCGTTCAGGATTGGGATGTTTCAAGATCAAAGGCTATCTGTGTGGCTTCAGTCCATTGGAGTTTTCTGGGCTTTCCCCTTAGCAGTGAGGTTAGAGGGGTGGTGACCCTGCTGTAGTTTCAAATGAACCTTCTTTAATTGTGGACGGCACAGGCCAGCTGTTAACTGCTTGCAGATTGCTTAAATTCATCTCCACTCCCTGTGAGCTGATAACCTATTGCAGAAATTTAGTGGATGTGCAACGAAAGTCCCATTCTCAGCATTGGCATACAGTTTGTGTTTGTGTTGCAGTAGGCATGACAGGACCATATTCCCATCAATGAAATGAAGCTTTTGGGTCTTAAAATTAAATTAACCTGATGAAACAAGGCCTCTGCAGTTTCCATGGCTGTGGACAGCCCTTTCAGGGGAATCAGGTGGCAGGTTTTAGAGAAGTGGTCAATGATAACCAATATGATGTAATACCCTTGCAAATAGGGCTGGTTAGTTACAAAGTCTACAGCTATGTCGGACCACAGGATATGGGTAGTGTCTAGCTGGGGCATGGGTAGAGTCCAGGTGGCAGCTGAGAGCAGAGCTGGCAGGCACTGACAACCTCCTTAATGTTGTTGGCCAAGTCGGAATCTATAAGGGATATGTGACAAGTTTGTTCAGCATAATGGAGTTGCACTGGTAAAAGCAGGCTAAGATGATATGAAGACCTTGCTAGTGGTAGATCCCGGTTTATTGGGGAAGAACGTGTGACGGTGTCCCAATTGTCTACAGTAAAAAAAAAAACTGTCGGATCAAGTGATGCTGTCGCTCTTCTGCTGATATCTGGGTCCTCCATAGCTGCCTGGGTTCTGGGCCATCATCATATGCAGGTAGGTTTGTAGGGTACTGGGTTGTCTTTAGGTTATGGCCAGGATGACGTTTTAAGACAATGTCCACATTTCCAGCCTTGCAGGCCATGTCTGTTGGAGCTGCAGAAGCTGTACTCAGACATCCTTCCTCCTGGGAAGATATCCAGACGTCCATGATCTTCTGTGAAAAGTAGGAGAAGGAGCCCCAAATCTGCGGGTCCTTGTATCAAAAGGCCAATGCCAATTCTAATTTCCGATTCTAGGAGGAATACATGTCTGCATTAATCTGCTGATTTTAATCAGTTGTATAAGCAGATCATCGTTCTGTTAAAGAGTCTTGACTTGTTAGCAAAGTTAGTAAAGCTGGAATATGGTAAATATATTTTTCTATCCTTTGATATTGAGGTGAGGCTAATGAGTGCTCAGTTATTTCTTCACTATATCTTGCCTAGAACCTGTTAATAGTACAGAAAGGAGTTTTTTTGGAAAGATAAAGATTTTTCAATGCTGAGAAACATCCTGTCTGTATCTGATGCTGAGAAGCTAGTTCACGCTTTCATGACCTCTAGACTGGACTATTGTAATGCATTACTAGGTGGTTGTCCTGCATCTTTAATAAATAGGCTACAGTTAGTCCAAAATGCAGCAGCCAGAGTTCTCACTAGGACAAGAAAGTATGACCATATAACCCCAATTTTATCATCTCTACACTGGCTACCTGTTAAGTTTAGAATTGATTACAAACTGCTGCTACTTACGTACAAGGCTCTTAATGGTTTAGCTCCCATGTATCTAACTAGTCTTCTAACACGTTACAGTCCTTCACGCTCTCTGAGATCACAAAACTCAGGACTTCTGGTAGTCCCCAGAATATCTAAGTCTACTAAAGGCGGAAGAGCGTTCTCTTATTTAGCTCCCAAACTTTGGAATAGTCTTCCTGATAGTGTTCGGGGCTCAGACACACTTTCACAGTTTAAATGTAGATTGAAAACTCATCTCTTTAGTCATGACTGATTTAATTTGTTACAGCTGTTGAGGAGCATCAAGCTGACTGCAAAACAAAGGCCTGTTTTGGTAACACAGTCTTGGTTGCAATGAGATTATTAGTCATAAAACAGTGACAGCGTTTTCCTGTAAGCACAAGACTCTTTATAAAAGTCTTTTCCATGTTGTTGAACCTGTTGGTGTGGAAAGAGGGACAAAGACTTCAGTTTGTACCTGTCTTCAAATCTCTATATTGCTGTTTGAAAGGTGGATGTGATGAAAGCCACAGATTTCAGAGCAGCAAAGCTGTTCATTCACCCTTTCAAGATTGCAGTGTCTTTAGGGGAAATGTTTTACGGGGATGAGTTCAGAAATATTTAAAATGACGACTGCCATTTTACGCGTCGGGTGCACACTCACATTCACACCCTTTGTTTTGTCACAAGGCGTTAAACGTCAGCAATAATCATGCGTGATAATCGTCCCTGTGTGTACGAGCCTTTAGAGCACCTCCAGGTTCTCACACAATTCTTATCTTCACATTTCTGTCAACAGATGTAGTAATCACATTACTGCCACAGATGCCACAGATCGTTTTCAGCGCTGCCTTTGGGGTTTCTGCATTCCTTTTGGTACTCCTTACACTTAAAATTATGACATTATTTCATTAACAGCCAAAAGCGACTGTGTCCCATATGAGGGATACAATCCACTTTCACCATATCATCATCCACATTCTGAATCAACATTAGCTCTCTTAGAGAACACTAGAGAGTCAGTTGTTCTACACTCTTCTGTGTTTAGCACTTCATCGTGCCACTAACAATTCTCGCTAAATGCCAACTTCTGTTTGTTTCAACATTGTAAAGGAGCTTATGCTCCTCTTTCCGGGGAGCTGAGCAGCCAAGCCTTCTGCCCATTTGTTGTTTGCTTCACACAGCCTGCATGCTTCACTCACTGTCATTCTGCGGCACTTAGCACAGTTAGCATTTTGAATCATCTTCAACTCCTCAGCAGGTGAGAATGGTGAACAGGATGAACAGAGCATGAGGTTGATTAGAACTATGATGGTCAGCTCACCTGAGGTTACAGGTACAAGGTGACTACTTTGCTGTTGGTAATCAGCACAAAGTAATTCCCACTTCATTTTCAAGAAATCTGCCCCAGCTGTCCCTATTGAAAGTGGTTGGAAATGATTTATCTGTTTAAAGTTTTAATTTATTTCACCTCTGGTGTAAACGATGGAACACCAGTGAAGCCGCCTGATGCACAAGGCACTTTGTGTTACAGTCATCTACATCTCAGCCTCAGCTGTTTTTGTTGTTATATTGGGCCAATCTACTAGGACCTGCTCCCTTTTCACATAAACATTCTCTAACCCTAACCCTAACAGCCCCCCACCCCACCCACACACACACACACACACACACACACACACACACACACACACACACACACACACACACCGTGAGTCTATGAAGAGTACAGGAACAGTATTTTCACAGCCTCAAAGTCAATAATTCCTTACTTGAATAAAAGTCTACATATAAAGTTGGTCATCAAACACTGTGTGCCAAGTATGTGTGTGTGCGTGTGTGTGTGTGTATTTGTGTATTTGTGTTAGTGCTCAAGAAAAATCCACAGTTATATGGAGAATGATAAACAGTGTTTCTTTACACAATTCACCAGGCAAACAAATACCAACCAACATAATGTCAAATATAGTATGCTCACACACACAGACACACACAGACACACACACACAAATCTCTCTCTCTCTCTCTCTCTCTCTCTCTTTGTTTTTACTGATGTTTTTTTTTCTCTAGCTAAATAATACAATACCTAACCAAATCTTCAGGATCTCAAAAGACATTTCTGAATTATTCCTTAAATAAAAATAAAAGCAAAACTTTTATTTTCCCTACACAAATAAAACTGTCATTGTAAATATGCTATAGGAAAACTAACTCTGAGCAAGAAAAGAGTAATGTCAGGATTCACAATGTAAACAGTATGTATTTATGGAAATGCTGCAAACAAAGGCAGGTTATTAAAACCCCCGGGAATGACCTCAGGCCTGATTGCTTTCTAATCAGGTTAATGTTGGTGTTGGGGCCACAATCTGCAGTAACATCTAGATAATTGGTAACATTTCACTGTTTCCATGTGTTTAATCAGAATTTCACAGGCTTTAATGTCAGGTGGGCGGGGCTATATTGAGCTCGCTTGCATGTAGTGTCTACATTACTCATACATAATAATTCATACATATGAAAATTATGGTTAACATATGGTCAAATATAGGCGCACCCCTGAATATCACATGCAGACTGTATGTAGTTCTACAAACTGTTACCACAAAATGAAGCACACAGTTGTACTAAATGTCTCTGTGTGCTGTAGCTTTATAGTTTCCCTTCATTGGAAAGAAAACAATTCAAGTGTCCTGCACTGAGCGCTGACTCAACCCCTACTGAACACCTTTGGGATGAACTGGAACTTGAGTCTTCTCAACATCCCAACATCAATGGTGGATCTCATTAAAATCTATGTTAATCCATGTCTTTGAAATGAGAAGTTCAACCATCAAATATATGTGTGAAGGTCACTGATGCATCATGGTAGAAGGTCATATTTTTGGCCTTATGTTAGCACCCGCTGTCCATATTTGTTTCATATTGCCCAGTACATTGTGTTGGCAGCATGGACTATTTTGGGAGGTTCTTCAACAGCAGCTTGAGAGATTCTACAAATTAAAATGCTTGAAGATCCCTAAATCTAGGTCTGACAATCTTTTAGCACCACCGCAGTGTTTAAAGCCGCTATTCACAGCCACAGTGCTTCAGCTAAGTGAATTTTAATCTGTTATTATTTGTTTGATGGGAAAATAATGGAACTCAATTTCAAAAAAGCTGTAGAGTAACAAAATAGTTTCTAAAGGCAGCTTATAGTTTTCTAATGAAAAGGGTCTGATATGTAGAGGGATAAAGCAGTGAGTCACTAAGCAGCAGTGTTGTATAAAGTACTAGAAAGCAATACATGAGTAAAAGTACAAGTATCGTACTAGAAAAAGACTTTGGTAGAAGTGAAAGTTACCTTTTAGAATATTACACAGGTAAAAGTCTTAAAGTATGTGATATATACTGTACTTAAGTATCAAAAGTAATTTTCTGATATTTAATGTACTTAAGTATTTGAAATAAAAGTAAAAAGTAAAATTTCAGTGATTTTCTGTAGGCATAAGAGCAGGGGCGGTTCTAGAATTTCATCTTTAGGGGGTTTAGCCCTCAGTGAGAATTTAAAACAAGAAGAGTTTTATATTATATATTATATATGACTACATTATTATTAAATGGCAAAATTGGACACCAAAATTTTATGCATGATGTAAGGATGTCAGTCTTGAATCAAATCAGTTCATGTATGTGTGCATTCTCTACAAACAGTGTGTCCAATGAATGCAGTCATTAATAAAAATACTCACAAGACAAAGACCAAATCAATAAATGTTATTTTTATTTGGTATTGAATGGATTGTTTGCATTAATATTTTGTTTGTGCTACAACTCTGGTAATAAGAATAGTGAAATTTCACTCTTTTGGTTGCCGTATTTGCGGCTTTCAGCCGATTAACGTTATAGATAAATGCCTCCAGCTCTGACTGTGCATGCAAGCTGCACGTCCCTGTGCTTCTCCGTAGAGCGTGCGGAGCGTAATGCAATCTAGGAGCAGTAATTCGCCAAACCTCCCTTATTGTAGTCGCACACATTTCTTCTGATTTTATTTTGTAGTAATGAGTAACGAAGATGCTTAGTGGAAATATAATGGAGTAAAAGTATACATTTTATCTAGGAAATGTAGTGGAATAAAAGTGAAAGTTGACATAAATTTAAATAGCGAAGTAAAGTACAGATACCTGAAATTTCTACATAAGTACAGTAACGAAGTATTTGTACTCCGTTACATTACAACACTGCTAAGCAGCACTGATTGTAGACAAGTAGTGTTAATTTAATATAAATAATTTAATGTAACAATGATTGTGTATATTTGAGGTTATATCTGTATTGCTAAACTGTAGATGCATCTTTTGCACAAGTTTATTAGGGTTCAAGCGCAAAGCGCCACCAACAGTCCAAAAACCCAATTTTGTGCTGAATCGTAAGGCCTAGAGGCAAAATTCTTGCAACATCAGAATCAGAATCAGAATCAGAAAGGTCTTTATTGCCAAGTATGTTTAGGCAAAATTCTTGCAAAATCAGAATCAGAATCAGAAAGGTCTTTATGAGGAACACACACACACACTTACACACACATTTACACACACACACTTACTCACACTCGCACACTCACATACTCGCACACACACACTATCACACACACACACACACACAGACACACACACGCACTCACACTCACACACACTCACACACACACACTCACACAGACACACACATATACACAGACACACAGACACACACAGACACTCACACACACACTCACACTCACACACACACCCTCTCACACACACACAGACACTCACACACACACACACACACACAGACGCACACAGACACTCACACTCAAACAGACACACACACACAGACGAGGAACACACACACTTACACACACATTTACACACACACTCACTCACACTTGCACAATTACTCACACTCGCACACTCACATACTCACTCGCACACACAGACACACACACAGACACACACACCCTCTCACACACAGACACTCACACACACACACTCACACACACAGACGCACAGAGACACACACACACACACTCACTCACACACTCACAGACACACACACACTCTCACACACACACAGACACACACACACTCACACACACTCACAATCACACACACACTCACACAGACACACTCTCACACACACACTTTATTGCCAACTATGTTTTCACATACGAGGAACACACACACACACTTACACACACATTTACACACACATTTACACACACACACACACAGACACACACACAGACACACACAGACACTCACACACACACACTCACAACTCACACACACACACACACTCACACAGACACACTCACACACACATTCACACACTTTATTGCCAACTATGTTTTCACATACGAGGAACACACACACACACACTTCCACACACATTTACACACACATACACACACACTCACACACACAGACACACATACACACTTTTTTGCCAAGTATGCTTTCACATACGAGGAACACACACACACACTTACACACATTTACACACACACACACACTCTCTCACACACACACAGACACACACAGACACTCACACACACACACACACACACACACACTCACACACACACTCACACAGACACACTCACACACACACACACACTCACACAGACACACACACAGACACACAGACACACAGTCACACACACAGACACACAGTCACACACACACACACACTCACACACACACACACACACCCACAGACACACACAGACACGCACACACACATGCACTCACAAACACACACAGACGCACAGAGACACACACACACTCACACACATTTACACATTTACACACACACAGACACACACAGACACACACAGACACTCACACACACACACACACACTCACACACACTCAAACACACACGCACACACACTCACACACACACTCAGACACACACACACAGACACACACACACACGTCTTGTTGTGGCTCAGGCTGAGTCCGAGGATCCCAAAAATACGATAGTGAAACCAACTTCCTGTCCGCCACTTTGAATTATATTGCACACCTACTTTTTCGAACTCCACCTAGAGCGCTCGTTTGATTGGCGTGATTTTTGGTACGCATAATCAAGAGACACTTCAGACAAAAAGTTATCAAAAGTTTATTGATAGACCTATCTGTTGGCGTGTAACACATCAAAGAATATGCACCGTATGATGTCATTTCTGTCATGAATATCTTCTCAAACTTTTTGTGCACAGGGTCCCTTACAGGTGAGAGTAATTTCCAAAAACCCCTTTAAATTATAATACTTACTAAGCATATTTTTCCTTTAAGGCATATTTGTACAATTATATAATTGTAATATCATTGTGATTCAGATTAACAGATTGTTTATAGGGTTCTTTAATTCCAGCGACATGTTCTGAGCGCATCTGATTGGCTTGACCCCGGTATCGCTGCTTGCAGCTATATTTAGGGGTCAAGCCCCGAAGGGGCGTAGACACCTATTGTTATCGTTAGTTTTCTTCTTATTAATATTATTCTTCCTCTTCCGCCATTGAAGTCAATGGCAGCCCATAGAACCGTACGTAGGAAAGTTATGAAATTTGGCACACATGTAGAGGCCAGTCTTAGAAGTTACTGTAGCAACTTTGGTGTGTCTAGCTCAAACCGTCTAGTGCCACCAACAGTCCAAAATCCCAATTTTGTGCTGAATCGTAAGGCCTAGAGGCAAAATTCTTGCAACATCAGAATCAGAATCAGAATCACAAAGGTCTTTATTGCCAAGTATGTTTAGGCAAAATTCTTGCAAAATCAGAATCAGAACCAGAATCAGAAAGGTCTTTATGAGGAACACACACACACTTACACACACATTTACACACACATTTACACACACACACTTACTCACACTCGCACACCTACTCACACTCGCACACTCACATACTCACACACACACACAGACACACAGACACTCACACACTCACTCACACACACACTCACACAGACACACACACACACTCACACTCACACACACAAACACACACTCACACAGACACACTCACACACACACACAGACACACACTAACACAGACACACTCACACAAACAGACACTCACACACACACACTCACACACACACTCACACAGACACACTCGCACACACTCACACACACACACACACACTCACACACACACAGACACATACACTCACACACACTCACACACACACACAGACATGCACACACACACAGACGCACTCACACACACACACACACAGACGCACAGAGACACACACACTCACACACACACTCACACACACTCACACACTCACACACACACACGCACACATTTTACGAATGCAATGCCATATCACTACAAAACTTGGTATGGTTCATCAGCGACATGTTCTGGGCGCATCTGATCGGCTTGACCCCGGTATCGCTGCTTGCAGCTATATTTATTATTATTATTCTTCCTCTTCCGCCATTGAAGTCAATGGCAGCCCATAGAACCGTACGTAGGAAAGTTATGAAATTTGGCACACATGTAGAGGCCAGTCTTAGAAGTTACAGTGGCAACTTTGGTGTGTCTAGCTCAAACCCTCTAGCGCCACCAACAGTCCAAAAACCCACTTTTGTGCTGAATCGTAAGGCCTAGAGGCAAAATTCTTGCAACATCAGAATCAGAATCAGAATCAGAAAGGTCTTTATGAGGAACACACACACACTTACACACACATTTACACACACATTTACACACACACACTTACTCACACTCGCACACTTACTCACACTCGCACACTCACATACTCACACACACACACACAGACACACACAAACTCACACAGACACACACACACACGCACTCACACACACACTCACACACACACACACACACACACACACACAGACACTCACACACACACTCACACACACACACCCTCTCACACACACACAGACACTCACACACACACAGACACTCACACAGACACACACACTCACACAGACGAGGAACACACACTTACACACACATTTACACACACACTCACTCACACTTGCACGATTACTCACACTCACATACTCACTCGCACACAGACACACACACAGACACACACACCCTCTCACACACACACACACAGACACTCACACTCACACACACACACACACACACACACTCACACACACAGACGCACAGAGACTCACACACACACACACACACATTTACACACACAGACACACACTCTCACACAAACACAGACACACAGACACACACAGACACACTCACACACACATTTACACACACTCACACTCACACACACTCACACAGACACACTCACACACACACTCACACACACACACTTTATTGCCAACTATGTTTTCACATACGAGGAACACACACACACACACT
>NC_083460.1:21348810-21351310 GCF_030014155.1 Tachysurus vachellii
ACACACACACAAACACACTCATTCACACTCGCACACTTACTCACACTCGCACACTCACATACTCACTCGCACACTCACATACACACTCACACTCACATACACACACTCACAGTTACACACTCACTCACACTCGCACACACTCACACTTACACACACTCACACTCGCACACTCATTCACATACTCGCACACTCATTCACATACTCACAAACACCTTCACTGACTCACACACTCACAGACACTCACACACACTCACACACACATACACACACTTACACAAACACTCACACTCACACACTTACACACTCACTCACACACTCACACTTACACACACACTCACACACACACTCACACTTACACACACTCACTTACACACACACACACCTACACACACTTACACACACACATTTTGAATTTTCACGTCAAGTTCAGTATTTTACCAATACAATGCCATATAGCTACGAAACTTGGTATGGTTCATCAGCGACATGTTCTGAGCGCATCTGATCGGCTTGACCCCGGTATCGCTGCTTGCAGCTATATTTAGGGGGCAAGCCCCGAAGGGGCGTAGACACCTATTGTTATCGTTAGTTTTCTTCTTCTTCTTCTTCTTATTATTATTATTATTATTATTATTCTTCCGTCCGTCATTGAAATCAATGGCAGCCCATAGAACCGTACGTAGGAAAGTTATGAAATTTGCCACACATGTAGAGGCCAGTCTTAGAAGTTACTGTAGCAACTTTGGTGTGTCTAGCTCAAACCGTCTAGCGCCACCAACAGTCCAAAAACCCCATTTTGTGCTGAATCGTAAGGCCTAGAGGCAAAATTCTTGCAACATCAGAATCAGAATCAGAATCAGAAAGGTCTTTATTGCCAAGTATGTTTAGGCAAAATTCTTGCAAAATCAGAATCAGAACCAGAATCAGAAAGGTCTTTATGAGGGACACACACACACTTACACACACATTTACACACACATTTACACACACACACTTACTCACACTCGCACACTCACATACTCACACACAAACACTCTGACACACACAGACACACACAGACACTCACACACACACTCTCACACACACAAACTCACACAGACACAGTCACACACGCACTCACACACACACACACACAGACACACAGACACACACAGACACTCACACACACACTCACACACACACACCCTCTCACACACACACCCTCTCACACATACACAGACACACACACACACAGAAACTCACACAGACACACACACTCACACAGACAAGGAACACACACACTTACACACACATTTACACACACACTCGCACACTCACATACTCACACACACTCACATACACACACATTTACACACACACACTCTCACACACACGCACACACACTCACACACACAGACACACACACTCACACACACATACACTTACACACACATTTACACACACATTTACACACACACACACTCACAATCGTAAACATACTCACACTCGCACACTCACATACTCACACACACACACTCTCACACACACACACAGACAAACACACACAGACACACACAGACACTCACACACACACACTCACACAGACACATTGAAGTCAATGGCAGCCCATAGAACCGTACGTAGGAAAGTTATGAAATTTGGCACACATGTAGAGGCCAGTCTTAGAAGTTACTGTAGCAACTTTGGTGTGTCTAGCTCAAACCGTCTAGCACCACCAACAGTCCAAAAACCCAATTTTGTGCTGAATCGTAAGGCCTAGAGGCAAAATTCTTGCAACATCAGAATCAGAATCATAATCAGAAAGGTCTGTATTGCCAAGTATGTTTAGGCAAAATTCTTGCAAAATCAGAATCAGAATCAGAATCAGAAAGGTCTTTATGAGGAACACACACACACACTTACACACACATTTACACACACACACTTACTCACACTCGCACACTTACTGACACTCGCACACTCACATACTCACACACACACACACACTCTCACACACACACACAGACACACACAGACACTCACACACACACTAACACTCACACACACTCACACAGACACACACACATGCACTCACACTCACACACACACTCACACACACACACACTCACACAGACACACTCACACACACACACAGACACACACAGACACTCACACACACACTCACACATTTACACACACACACATACTCACACTCGCACACTTACTCACACTCGCACACTCACATACTCACACACACACACTCTCACACACACACACAGTCACACAGACACACACAGACACTCACACACACACACACACTCACACAGACACACGCACTCACACTCACACACACACTCACACACACAGACACTTACACACAGACTCACACTCACACACAGACTCACACTCACACACACACACCCTCTCACAGACACACACAGACACTCACACACACACACACACACACACACAGACACACACAGACACTCACACTCACACAGACACACACACTCACACAGAC
>NC_083460.1:21356310-21373810 GCF_030014155.1 Tachysurus vachellii
AGGATGTTGGCGTGTTTCAAAAAACATGGCCGCCATCGGCCAATGATGTTTGTGCACCAATTAGACAAGGTTAATGGAGGCCTATCGGAATGAAACTCGGTGGGAATGGTCCTAGAGGTCTGTAAGAAATTTGAAAGAAATCGACCACTAGTTGGGGCTAAAGAGTTTTATGCCACTGTAATCATGTAGTGCTTAATAAATACACAAATATTGATATGATTTTATAGGTCTCCACATACTGAACAACTTTGCCTCTTGGACCAATGCTGTCAATCAAATTGTTCATTAATTATTCTTAATAAGGTGAAAAACCTACTTTTGCGAACTAGTCCTAGGTTTTTCGCCTGATCAAGACCAATCCAGTGCAGTAATATTCTCTGGAGTCTTACTGTCAATAATTATCGAAAAAAAGTGGAACTTTATCCTTTGGCTTGCCATTAAAGGATTATTTATGAAATGGGCGTGGCAAAAAATAATTCAAAGCCTATAACTCATAAACGAAAAGTCTAATTCATACGACCCTCATTGAGCACATGTGACATATGACCTTTAACAATCCTGCCAAGTTTTATCTTGATCGGACGATAGGTGGCGCTGTAATTGTCAAAAAGCTGCACACCATGTATTTTCAATGGACTACGTTGGCTGTAAATGGGCTTTTCCATTACTGATGTAACTGCATATAGGTTACAAATAATGGAGTGAGTAATGTGTGTTAATTGAGTAATGTGACATAAGTGAGTAGTGTGATTCAAGTGAGCAGTGTGACGCAAGTGCGCAGTGTAATGCAAGTGTGCTGTGTGATGCAAGTGAGCAGTGTGATGTGAGCAGTGCAATGCAAGTGAACTGTGTGATGTGAGCAGTGCGATGCAAGTGAGCTGTGTGATGTCAGCAGTGTAATATAAATGAGCTGTGTGATGCCAGTGAGCTGTGTGATGCCTGTGACCTGTCTAATGCCAATAAGCTGAATGATGCCAGTGACCTGTGTTATGCCAGTGAGCTGTGCGATGCCAGTGAGCTATACGATGAAAGTATGCACTGTGATGAAACTGAGCAGTGTTATATAAGTAACCTGTGTAATGAAAGTGAGCTGTGTGATGCAAGTTAGCTGTGTAATGTAAATGAGCAGTGTAATACAAGTGACCTGTATAATATAAGTGAATAATGTGATGTGCACTATAATTGTTGAAAAGATATATAAACCATATATTTCCAATGGATTGCATTAGCTATAAATGGTCTTTTTCATAATTGATCTAGATGTGTAAAGTCTAGAAAACATCAAATCTGTTTCCAGATTTCTTTAAAAGCCTGAAAGGCCCTAAAGTCTTGAAAGGCCCTAAAGTCTTGAAAGGCTTTAAAGTTTTGAAAATCCTTTAAGGCCTTAAACTCCCTAAAGGCCTTAAATGCTTGAACCCCGGGAAATGCTGCTTGCAGCTTTAATTATTATTATTATTATTCCGCCCTACAAACGATCGTGCAGCCCAAACCGTAAGGCCTAGAGAGCTCAAACTTGGTCAGATGGTAGTACTGGTCACAGTTACTCAGGGCCAAAATCTCAGTGGAATTGGACAATTTGGGGCGCTTCAGCGCCCCAAAACGTGTTTGTCCCCATAACCCCTAAACCCCTAAAACCCCTATGTCCAAATCTCAAGTGCTTTATATCATTGGAATCCTTGGCTCATGACTTAAAAAACATATATCTCCGATTTCATTTCCGCCCTGAAGATTTTTTCGCTATAGCACATTTTGTCCGAAACCTACTTTTGCGAACTAGTCCTAGGTTTTTCGCCTGATCGAAAAAAAGTCGAAATTTTGATTCAGGGTCCTTAAGGGGCCCCAAAACGTTCGGACTGTGAGGAGCCAGTTTTACTAAAATGTCAATAACTCAAGAACTAAATGAGCTATCAACACCAAACTTGGGACACATGTGAAAGAGGTCAAACTGAGGTCACAGTTCAAAAACCGCAGCGATTGACCACTTGGTGGCGCTTTAACGGAAAAATCACTAAAAACAGCCCTTTTTAAAAAAACCCTCTAGTGCCACCAACAGTCCAAAAACCCAATTTTGTGCTTACTCGTAAGGCAGTCTCAGAATCAGAATCAGAATCAGAAAGGTCTTTATTGCCAAGTATGTTTTCACATATGAGGAACACACACACATACTTACACACACATTTACACACACATTTACACACACACTCACTCACACTCGCACACTTACTCACACTCGCACACTCACATACTCACTCGCACACTCAGTGAACGTGATAACTGAATAAAAGACAAAACAGAGACGTTTTGCTTCGCACGAGGATTGTAGACTCACCGATATGACTTTGTTTATTTTGGGGAAAACTGGACAGGTGAGTACTTCACATGACATATATTGTGCAACACGTTGGTAAGCTTTTCTGTATTACAGACACTAGGTTAGGAGCGGGTGCCACCCTCTGTAACTTGCGGGCCACTTTGTGTATGTGAAAATCCTTTAAGGCCTTAAACTCCCTAAAGGCCTTAAACGCTTCAACCCGGGAAATGCTGCTTGCAGCTTTAATTTATTTTAGTGTTGTCAAGAAAAGATTTTGATTGAATGAGCAACCATTCACTAGCAAGCTGGTGTCAATATTCCAATAAACTACATTTACACTCAACACAAGCTGCTCTCCAGGATTTTCATTAAAATCTGTGACCTAGTTAGCTAAAAAGCAGCCTTACATAATTGATTTCAACGTAACATGAATTCTGTAATTTCAATATCCAAACCTAATTAATATAAGGTCATCATGCTAGTGAGCAAATTTTTAATCATCATCATCATATCATATTCATTTACAATAAATCCAAATCCACACTTCAGGATAACATAAAGCATTAAGTGTTGATGACTTTTCATAATTTGATTTATCTGGCGGTTGGAATATTTCTTAGAAAGCACCCTAAAAGCAGCTGCTAGAAATGAATGTTCCAGGACCAGCTTCAAAATGTGTTTCCTGCCAAGACACAAATTATTCTGCAATGATCCGTCTGACAGAGAAACACACACCACCAACAACAGGGAAACAACACTGCACATTCACTGAGACATTCATCTTTAAAAATCATGTAGCATGACCAGATTAATCCACACATTCTACACACTGCTTCTTAAAGACCTCTCATATTTTCTTGTGTTTTATTAAACAGCGGCTGCCACGGTGTCTGCATGCAGGATAAATTAAAGAGCAGCACCACACACCTGAGAATTAGAGAGTACAAACATATCAATCCTTCATAGCTGTGAGAAGAATTTTTTTTCATTTTCTGATTGTTGGATCCAACTGGTGTCCAGACATATGACCAGTGATTTATGCACCAAAACTGGTGTTTATTACGTATGTTACTATGATGGTATAGCGGAGTCTTCTGGTGTAGTCCCAAGACCTGTGTTGGCATCTCTACACGATTCGTGTGTGATAGGTGTTTGGTTTGAGCACTAAGGGTGATGTGTGAATGGGTTTGCTTCCCATAATATAATTTTAAACTAAAATTTTAAAAACTAAATAAACTGGGGGGGAAATCAGCTTTGTTATACCTGCAGTGTCATTGCATAATTTCACTGCTCTCATCTGTCTATCGACCCATCCATCTGTTTATCTTATTTGACAGAAACCAACCTGTCAATAATATCATGTTTCCATAGCAGCCATTATTCCATAGTGACACGTTACTATAGCAGCCATGTTTCTATAGTAGTCACGTTACCATAGCAGCCATGTTTCCGTAGTAGTCATTTTACTGCAGACAGATTACTGCAATGCACTGCTGGCAGGTCTACCTATGAACGCAATCCGTCCTCTGCAAATGATCCAAAATGCAGCTGCCCGGCTTGTTTTCAACCTGCCAAAGTTCTCGCATACCACCCCGCTGCTGCGATCCCTCCACTGGCTTCCGGTAGCTGCACGCATCAGATTCAAAACACTGATGCTGGCCTACAAAGCCAAAAATGGACCAGCTCCCTCTTACCTCAAAGCCCTCATAACTCCTCGCACTGCACCCCGCACCCTCCGATCTACCAGCACTGCTCGACTGGTTCCACCATCTCTCAGGGTAAGAGGCAAGTATACTACAAGACTCTTCTCTGTACTGGCACCAAGGTGGTGGAACGAACTTCCCCTAGAGGTCCGGACAGCTGAGTCACTGGCTATTTTCAAGCGGCGGTTGAAGACCTACTTATTCAGGAAACACTTCAACTAGCACTTCTTTCATTATCTTTTGCTTTGAACTTTAACTTTGAACAAATGTTTTAAACTCATGGTATCTTAAGTATGTAACTTAGTGAGCCAGCATTAATGTATTCAATGTTAGAGATTTAAGCACTTATGTACGTCGCTCTGGATAAGGGCGTCTGCCAAATGCTGTAAATGTAATGTAAATGTAGTCACGTTACCATAGCAGCTATGTTTCAGTAGTAGTCATGTTACCATAGCAGCCATGTTTCCTTAGTAGTCAGGTTACCATAGCAGCCATGTTTCCGTAACAGCCACATTTCCATAGAAGCCACATTTCCATAGCAGCCACTTTCCATAGCAGACAGATTTACCATAGCAACCAAATTCCTCTAGCAGCCATGTTTCCCTAGCAGCCACATTTCCATAGTAACCACACTATTCTGTTTATCACTAATGAAGGAAGCTGTAGGTTATCTCACAGGAAGTATAGCAAAAAAAATCACATCAGGTATCGCATTGTATTTCCTGTAATAATTAATGCATCAGACCGTAATAGACTCATGATTTTGAGTCTAAAGTTTAAAATCATGAGGAAGTCACCAGCAATGATGCATGTGATAAATAAACTCAGATGAGGGTTTAAGTCTGGAGAATCCATCAGTTAAAGATTTCTGCTGTAAATGTGAAAAAACAAACTGTATCTTTGGATGTCAAGCTTTTTTTAGTTGCTGAAAATAGGATTCGTCATAACACCAAGCCAATCCTGAATACACAGCACACAAGTGCTGAAGTGTGGGATCACTTCTCTGTTAGACGAGATGTTTGTTGTGTGATTACATTTTGGCAGGAAATGCATTTAGCCACTATTGCTGGAACAAAGCAAGCACACAACTAGCACCTTGTACCTGTTCCACCCATTCAATGTTTTTACACTATTTCCAGCAGCCGGTATCTTTGACACTGCAATCAGAAAAAAATATTTTGGATTGTGCCATCGCTTTCTGCAGACTGGGGCAGGTTTGTTTTAGAGAAGATAAATCTACATTGTGAATACTTATTGTGTGCCTGTGTGCTAAAGTCAGTGTGATGTTCATCACAGACAGCTATGAATATCATCTCCTTGGGTTAATGGAAATGAGTAAACACTCACCCCCTCAGCCTCACAAGCTTTTTCTGTGAGGGTTGTGGATGTGGGTGTTTCTGATTAAACACAGTCCTAAAGTCTTAAGCAGCTTCGCCAAAAGCCAGGAAAATTCGCAGAATGGAGAGATGAAAGAGGAGAGAAGAAGAAATCTCAGCGGGGAAACACGGCAGACAAGAGAGAGAGGGAGAGGGAGAGGGAGAGAGACGAACTGCTTAGAGAACGAGAGTAGATGGATGAGAGACGTGAAAATGACCGGATGAATGGGTTTACAGAATTTGCAATAATGAGAGAACAGCAAGAGAGGGCAGAGAATTAACATGTCAGACACGGAGCAAGAGAGAGAGAGAGAGAGAGAGAGCGAGAGAGAGAAAGAGAGAGAGAGAGAGAGAGAGAGAGAGAGAGATAGAGAGAGAAAACAAGGCATAGAGAAGAAAGATGCTTCCTCTGCTGGATTCACTGAAAACCGTGCAGTCCCACTCAGCCCCCACAGTGTCCTCGTCCTGTCCATCAACACTGAACTGTTTGAGATCAGACATCTAACCACATGAACAGAGATCAGACTGCCTTCAGAGTGCTGCTGCGCTTCCACGGATTTAACATGAGAGAGATGCATATACTGTTTATATATAAAATGGAGCTGTTTACTTCATCCTCAAACTTCAAGAAAGACAATATCGATATGCCAAGGCTGCCTGAGCACAAGAAAGAAATCCACATCATTCATTGTGTTTTATTTTGTTTTAATGCATTGTAGTTTAACTCCAATTGTTTGGTTAACATTGGACATTATAGTTACACAGCATCACATTTTTTACAAATCTGTTTATTATCGGACTGAGATTGTGTGGAGCATCTGCTGTACTCATCCCTGTTTGTTCATGTTACAGCTAGAACACCAGTACAGCTCACCGCTCACCTTCTGACCAATCAGACTCCAGAATTCAATCACGCTTGTGGTATAAATTCACATACAGCCTGCTGTGTTGATTGATTCATCACCTGTAAGCTTGTATATATATATATATATATATATATATATATATATATATATATATATATATATATATATATATATATATATATATACAACAGTACATTACAGGATATATATATATATATATATACGTATATATATATATATATATATATATATATATAAATATATATATATATACGTATATATATATATATATATATATATATATATATATATATATATATATACGTATATATATATATATATCCTGTAATGTACTGTTGCCCTTAAAGAGCTTTGAAAACTAATAATTGATGACTAAAAAATTTAATAATTGAATAAAGATTGAATAATTGAAGACTAAAAAAAACAGACGTGAGAGACTAAATATGTGTAGGCTCTCAGTGCACTATAGTTAAAAGCACTATACAAATAAATTTGAAAGCAAAACCATGTTACAAGTGTAAATGCTGTAACATGGTTTTGCTTTCAAATTTATTTGTAATAAATAGAGAGATAAATACAAATACATTTAAATACACTGCTCAAAAAATAAAGGGAACACTTAAACAACACAATGTAACTCCAAGTCAATCACACTTCTGTGAAATCAAACTGCCCACTTAGGAAACAACACTGATTGACAATCAGTTTCACATGCTGTTGTGCAAATGGAATAGACAACAGGTGAAAATTAAAGGCAATTAGCAAGACACCCCCAATAAAGGAGTGGTTCTGCAGGTGGTGACCACAGGCCAATTCTCAGTTCCTATGCTTTCTGGCTGAAGTTTTGGTCACTTTTGAATGCTGGCGGTGCTTTCACTCTAGTGGTAGCATGAGACGGAGTCTGCAACCCACACAAGTGGCTCAGGTAGTGCAGCTCCACCTTTGTGCAAGGAGGAACAGGAGGAGCACTGCCAGAGCCCTGCAAAATTACCTGCAGCAGGCCACAAATATGCATGTGTCTGCTCAAACGGTCAGAAACAGACTCCATGAGGGTGGTATGAGGGCCCGACGTCCACAGGTGGGGGTTGGGCTTACAGCCCAACACCGGGCAGGACGTTTGGGATTCACCAGAGAACACCAAGATTGGCAAATTCGCCACTGGCACCCTGTGCTCTACACAGATGAAAGCAGGTTCACACTGAGCACATGTGACAGACGTGACAGAGTCTGGGGACGCTGTGTTCTGCTGCCTGCAACATCCTCCAGCATGACCGGTTTGTCAGTGGGTCAGTAATGGTGTGGGGTGGCATTTCTTTGGAGGTCCGCACAGCCCTCCATGTGCTCGCCAGAGGTAGCCTGACTGCCATTAGGTACCGAGATGAGATCCTCAGACCCCTTGTGAGACCATATGCCGGTGCGGTTGGCCCTGGGTTCCTCCTAATGCAAGACAATGCTAGACCTCATGTGGCTGGAGTCTGTCAGCAGTTCACTCAGACCTGAATCCAACTGAGCACATCTGGGACATCATGTCTTGCTCCATCCATCCATCCATCCACCAAAGCCACATTGCACCACAGACTGTCCAGGAGTTGGCAGATGCTTTAGTCCAGGTCTGGGAGGAGATCCCTCAGGAGACCATCCGCCACCTCATCAGGAGCATGCCCAGGCATTGTAGGGAAGTCATACAGGCATGTGGAGGCCCCACACACTACCGAGCCTCATTTTGACTTGTTTTAAGGACATTACATCAAAGTTGGATCAGCCTGTTGTGTGTTTTTCCACTTCAATTTTGAGTGTCCAAATCCAGACCTCCATGGGAAATAAATTTGATTTTCATTGATAAGTTTTGTGTGATTTTGTTGTCAGCACATTCAACTATGTAAAGAACAAAGTATTTAATAAGACTATTTCATTCATTCAGATCTAGGATGTGTTGCTTAAGTGTCCCCTTTATTTTTTTGAGCAGTGTATATCTAATATTAATCTTGAATTTTTGTATTATATTAATCTTTATATTAGCTTTTGTTTTATGTTTATGTTCTGTAAAGCTGCTTTGAGACAATGACAATTGTTAAAATCACTATACAAAAGAAATTTAATTGAATATTTATTCAGTGTAGTATATAAAAGCAATGAAGGAAGAGTAACTAGTAGTCTGTGTGGCTGTTAAGTACTGTAAGTGAGTAATAAAATGACCTAAAACAATGTCCTTAATCAGTTTTTGTGTAATATAATCTAGAAAAGCTTCATATTTTTATTATCTGATCGACTGATTAAATCTATGCATCTCCTGGTATCCACAGAATGTATTTTAATATGAATCAGCTTATCACAGAGTGAAAAGAGTTTAAGAGAAAATCCAGTAGTAGTGAGATAAGTGAGCTTTTTCCCTGCGCTGTGATCTGCTATCACTACTTCCTGATTCACTGACTGACAGGCAACAAAGGTGAAGCTTCTAAATTGAAGCTCTCATTGACCCGAGAAACATCAGACACATGGAGAAATTATTATAGAAAATGATTGTTATTCTAAACCAGCCACTTCATCACTGCTAAGCAAAATGATGGTTTATGTTCTCGAACCCTGAGTTAGGGCAGAGTACTAAAAGGAGGTGAATTACTGCAGTGATATCATGGGTTAAAAGTGCAAGGTTGCCTTATATGCCCTTGTTGCCTGTCACTCAGAGCAGCCAATCAGACAATGGTGTTTGTGTATGTGTGTGTGTGTGTGTGCGTGTGTGTGTGTGTGTGTGTGCGAGTGAGTGAGTTAGTGTGTGTGAGTGAGTGAGTGAGTGAGAGTGAGAGAGAGAGAGAGAGAGAGAGAGAGAAAGCACGGTGATCCTTTCCTATAATAATAGGAATCTGCTAGGTGCCTGTAGGGTGTGGATATGGACCAGAGCCCAATTACTGAATGTAATTAAAGACTGTGCTCATTTAATCCGCCTACAATTCACCCGTCTGCTTCTCTCTTTTTATGCCTCTTTTCTTCTCTTCTTTTTCATTTCCTTCTATAATTACTATTAACCAATTAAAGAAAAATTGCTATTCCAATCAATCAATCAATGAGTTAGTCAA
The DNA here is from genome assembly GCF_030014155.1 of Tachysurus vachellii. Taxonomy (NCBI): domain Eukaryota; kingdom Metazoa; phylum Chordata; class Actinopteri; order Siluriformes; family Bagridae; genus Tachysurus; species Tachysurus vachellii. The sequence continues at coordinate 21,365,662 of NC_083460.1, forward strand.
ACAGTAGGTCAGTCAGTCAGTTAGTCAATAAAAATAATATATATAATATAATAATATATAAAAATAAATCCAGTTTGTTGTTTACACTGCCACATGAGTAACCATATTCATTTCTTTGTATTTTGCTTGCTTCCGTTTTGCAGGTCTTTATAAGTTTCCTGTCATTCAAATGTGATCATTACTAACAGATGTTTAAAGAGTCAGCCTACACAGAACAGGACTACCACAGACGTCTTAAAATAGCTGATGCTTGTTTGGGATTTACCTTGAAACAGGAAGTGACATCACTCACCAGTCTGCGTTGGCACCATCCACAGATGCCGCAGAGCGCCACGAGCCACACGACGCACACAGTAAGACCAACTGACATGAGGAACACGCCCAGTGACAAGGAACCTTACAGAGAGAGAGAGGGAAAAAGAGAGAGAAAGAGAGAGAGAGATTGTAAATTTATTTCTAAAGAATCGCTTTGTGCAGTTACCATGTTTTAGTCATAGCTGAGCTTTAGCTACAGCTTGGTAATTTCTGCTGCTACATTAGCCTCACACATGTATATTACAATTATTATATTATATTAAATAATATTATAATACACACATTTTTTTGTAACATACGCTCCAGCTCATGCTAATAAATCCAACAGGATCTATGAGACACAGAGAATATGGCAGATACAGACTGAGGTGTGATGAAAGAAATAATGTAGATGTGTGTCACACGTCACATGTATTGTCAATCTTCAGTCAAACACCTGAAACTGTTTATACCTCAGCAGCAACTGAAAAAGAACTGAAGATAAATTGAGGTATTTTATGATGAATGTCTTCAATACAGTACATGTTGCAGGAGCTAAAAGAGAACTTTCCTCCCCCTCTTTTCTCACGCTCTATTAAACCAGACATTTTTGTTTCAGAGATTTCAGAGATTTCTGTCTGGTTTCTGATGCATTTCAAATAAACAGGAGGTGTATTTGTGTTTAATTAGAGGGAAAGAAAAAAGTCACGAATGGAGAATTCACTATTTCTTACGTTCAGGGAAAGGGAGAAAAAGGAGGAGGTGACGAAATGAGAATAAAGAGTTTCAGAAAAACAGAATAAATTGAATTATGAAGGAAAGAACCAGAGGGAGTGAGAGACGATGTGGAGGAAAAGAACGATGAGAGTCGCTGACAGCTCTCAGAAATCTCTGTCAGAGACAAGAAAAAGAATGACAGAGAGAGAGGGGGAGAGAGAGAGAGAGAGAGAGAGAGAGAGAGAGAGAGTGCTACATCTTAATGTGTTAGTACAAAAAAATATGTAGATAAAAAAAAATGTAAAAAGGAAAAAAATTATAATAAATAAATAAATAAAATAAAAATCAATAAATCAATAAATGAGGAGAGAGAGAGAGAGAGAGAGAGAGAGAGGGAGAAAGAGAGAACAGAGAGAGGGAGAAAGAGAGAACAGAGACAGACAGAGACAGAGACAAATGATGATGATGACGATGAAAAAATGTTCCATTTGGAAACTCAGCTAAACTCAGTATTAGGTTCCAAATAAAGCAGGGTGTGAAAGGATGAGAAAAGATGAAGAACACTGAGAAAGGAGGAGGAAGACTAATATTCATGTTTTTTTATGTGCTGAATCGATAGCGCTGTAAAAGCCTTGTTAATTTTAAGTAGCTTTGAACTGGAGGTCACTTGTTGAGTTCTAAATGTAGACTACAGTGATGTCACCCTGCCTCTGGTTTACTGTAGCAGGAGGGCAAGAGTGACACAGTACCACTCTGAAACCACCAACGCCTGGCTGCATGTGCTTCCGGCAGTGGAAAAAAGCCAGACCTGGGTCCCCCGGGTCCCATGAGGGTAGGTTCCTGGGTTCCAGGTACAGAACTGCTTTTTGAAGGTAGCAAACCCCTAGCCCAAAAAACAGTGTCAGAGTTCCTGCTGTCTTGTCTGACAGGCCGAGCCCTCTGGTGGTCAGAGCGTCTCACTAAAGAAGGAAGTCACTGCCTGTCTTGGGAGAAGGAATTTGTGCAAGCCATGAACTAGGAGTTTGTTGATCACACTAGAAACCTGGAAAAGGACACCAGAAAGAGCCAAAATGATGGATGAGCCCGTCTAGTCTTTCATCACCTACTACAAGGCTAATCTGGTGACCTCTAAAGGCCAAGGGGATGACCTTCAACACTGAAGAAACTCACAGAACCCTCTTCGGTGCCTTGGATATGAATCTACAAGATTAGACACAATATAATATGAACAATCATTGTTATTTAAATAAGACTCTAAACTGTGTGATCACGAATAATCCGGACATGCAGAAAGCCACAGAGAGCCTCATGAAAGCCAGAGTCAGCTGCAGGAGACAGCTTCTTCACCAGAGACAATGCTCCTCTCAGGGACCGAAGTTTATATGGCATGTTCATTAGTGCAGTAATTTATGACCTGCACCTACTTAACATGAGCTGGAAACCCTGCAGATGAAGGGGTGCTCTGTTTATCCACTCTAATGTTCTCCCAAAAGACCTCTCCTGCATACTTCCTCCTTACACTTCATGATGTCTGGCCCTAGAGCTACAATCCAAGCTGCTGAATCTTTACTGGACATCTTCTGACCTGCTAGTTAATGCTACTAAAAGATTTAGTCTTCTGTTGAGACCATATTACTAAATATAGTTAAATGAAGTTGCAGCTCAGTGATTACACCTCTGGGTTACTGATCAGAATGTTGGCGGTTTAAACTGTTGGGCCCTTGAGTAAGGTCCTTAACTCTCTCTGCTCCAGGGGACTGTATCATGGCTGACCCTGAAATCTCACCCTAACAAGTTGTTATATGTGATGTAAAGCATTTCACTGTGTTATAATGTTTATGTGATAAATAAAGGAAAATGAACAAGTGAACAAGGATTAAAAAATTCTTGCCTCAATGTGTTCTCTCTATTAATATAATGGCTACTATTACATGAGTATTCAAATCATTGGCAGCTTCTCATTTGCATATTATTATATTAGGAATAGATATTTTTAGTTTCCCTGTTGCATTTACACTTTATATGTTCACAGATTCTATCCCCTGATTTTTTTGTGCCTTTAGTGTCTAGAGTAGAGAGACTGCACGAACCCAGACATCTTTTTGCCTCGAGTTTAAATAAATAAATACTGATAGACATTCAAAGTATATCTTATTATATGCTAATAACAATGTCAGCCCAGCTCAATGTGAAATTCAAGCACATTAAATTAGGGACCACATGATTATGATGCCTGACTGTGTTTTGCCTGATAGTTCATCTGTAATTATTATCTACAACTGTTTGTTAGCAATTAACAAAAAAGCAGTTCAGTCTGCTCCAGAGCCATGGCCTCGTAATTCCATCTGTTTTCTAGCATAATTAGTGTCTTCACTTCATCCTTCGATTCTTCTCTCAGCTACATGCATGACACCAGGGCTCTCAAGTCTTGAAGACAGGCAAGAGTGACAGAGAGTCACAAATAGAGAGATAAGAGTTGCAAAGCAAAACTACTTGGAAAACCTGAAAAAACAGCTTTCAACTAATGATTCTACACCAGTGTGGAAAGACCCCATCCCCGTGCACTGAGGCCAATCAACAATGGCTGAAGACCTGAACGAGTTCTACTGTAGGTTTGAAAAACAAGAGCCTGATCTGACACCTCACACCCACTCTGCCTCCCCCCTACTGTTCTGTACTGTTCCCCCTACTCAGCTGTACTCAAGATCTGCAAAGATCATGTACGCAAGGTCTTCAGCGAACAGATGATAAGGAAAGCCAAAGGCCCAGAGGCTCAAAGCCTGCGCTGTCCAACTATCATCCATCTTCACATTGATCTTCAACAGCTCACTGGAGCTGTGCAAAGTCACTTCCTGCTTCAAATGCTTCACCATCATCACTGTACCCAAGAAACCAAAAATCACAGAAATAAATGTCTAAAGACCTGTTGTTTTAACGTCTGTGGTCATGAAGTAATTTGAGAGTCTGGTGTTGGCCTACTTGAAGGGACCCTTGCTGGACCCCCTGCAGTTTGCTTACCGAGCAAACAGGTCTGTGGATGATGCAGTCAACATGGGACTGCAATACATCCTCCAACATCCGAACAAACCAGGGACTTATGCAAGGATCCTGTTGTGGACTCCATTGTGAAAAAGGCCCAGCAGAGGTTATACAGTACTTCATTCGTCAACTGAAAAAGTTCGACCTGCCACAGGCACACAGACTGTGTGTGTGTGTGTGTGTGTGTGTGTGTGTGTGTGTGTGTGTGTGTGTGTGTTTAAGAGGTCATTTTAACAGCTAAGGTTTAAACTGATCACTTTCATTAAATATAAATTCTTGTATCCTTCCACAATCTTCTCACAATACAGTACTGGAATGTTCTCTGCTTCCTTCCCCAAAGAACTAAGTCAATGTAACTCAGTCAGGATTGTGGGCCTTCTCGCAGAGACACAATTTTTCTATCCAGTCCACATATTTTCTCTGGGATTCAGGTCAGGACTTTGTGAGGGTCACCCCAATAACTTCAATATGTTGTCTTGTGTTACACTGTAGATGTTTGTATGGGATCGCTCTCCTGATGGAAGATCCAGCTATGACCAGGTTTTAACTTTCTGACTGATATTTTAAGATGTTTCTCTAGTTTCCTCTAGTTTCTCTAGTTTCCTCTAATTTCTGGTGCAGTCTCTTTTCCAGTAAAACCTGATGCTTCCACCCCCATGCTTCACAGTTAGGTTGAAGTTCTTCACATAAAAGCCTTAACCATTTCCCTCCACAAACAGAGCTGATCATTACAGTCTAACAGTTACATATCTGTTTTATCTGACCAGAGACCTCCTCCACATGGCTGGAGAGCTTCTTCACACTTCACTCTGGCTTTTCTATGCTGCTCATAGAGTAGGAGATTCTTCTTGTCTTTAAGATCATGGTGATGTAGGATTCCAGCTCCAACTGATGCCTTCAACTCCTTTAGCAGTTCCTTTGTTGTCTTGACCAAAGTTCTTGCATCTCTGGGAGTTCATTTCTTCCTTCTTCCTGAATGCTGCAGTGTATGTGTGATCACAAGTGTTTTATGTTCATGTACAGATGCTCATGGTGGTTTCAGGAGTTTGGAAACTGTGAAGGAGGAACCAGACTTCTGAAGGTCCACAGTTTTGTTTCTAATGTCTTGTTGTTTGAATTTTTCCACGATTTTGTCATTGCAAATTGTTGTGTACAAAAATTAGGTAAAGAAACATTTTGTCATTAAATTTAAACTTTACTGCAAATCCACTGCATTCATAAGTAGTGAGTGAGATACAGAAACAGAATGATAAGCAGTGGTCGAAAAAGATCAATGGAGAAAGAAGGAGAATTACAGTATATTGAACATGGGAGAAAAAGAGAAGAATAACAGAAGGCTCTTTGAAAGAAGAGGAGGAAGAGGATGGGGGCTATGAAGAGAGGGTTGGGGGAAGGTTAGCGAAAAACAGAGGAAGATGCAGGAGGCAGGAGAAAGAGGAAGAAAAATGGTGGTGCATTAAGGTGCATTTTTTCCCTCCACTATTTCCATTTACTTTTGGCATCCTACAGTGCGTAGGATTTTTCTTCTTTTGTTAAAAATGAGTAAGGGATGGAAAAGTGCTCTATAATATGATGTTCCTGAGCTGCTATGAGTCACTCAGGTAATTCTGTAATAGTGATTCACAGCCAGCGCTGTGTCAGGGGTGATGCGATGGGATTGGGGGAAATTTGTATCCACACATACACCAGTCCAGACATATCAACTTCAGGCACAAAAGATGTTCTGCTACACTATTCTGAGCAGAAGCCAGAGCCTATCAGAGCCTGAGAGATTGTCAGAGTTTACAACAACACAAACAGGAGTGATTATATGAGCTACTACGGTATATCCTTCCTGTCACATCAGAGCATTTTTGTTTTTCGCACTACTCTTAAAATCTAGCAGATCATCTTCCACCAACATCCATACCATGATTACACTGAGATCAGACATTTTCTTCATTCTAGTATTTGACGTGAACATTAACTGAAGCTCTTTTGGCTGATTAGATAACTGCAGTAATAAGCAGGTATACAGGTGAGTTCCTATTTCCATTAAACTGTCCCTGTAACCATGACGACTCATAGCCAACAAAATGTTTAACGACAGAGAGAAGCTGTGGTAGAAAATGAGAAGTTTTTCAGGTCAGAACATTGCGCAGCTTAAAAGCTTAAAAGCACATAGTTAGCAATAACCATCTGCTAAACCCAAGCACAGAGTATATCTTAAACAAACCTCTTTGTATGGTAAGGTCTTTATTATAGGAAAAAAAGAATTAAGTCTGGTCTCGAGGTTAAAATAATTATAGAATTAAAATGAGGGGAAAAAACAACAGAATTAAAATAGAAAACATGGCAGACAACAGAATCGGCTACAGACACTGTCTAATTAGATATAACAAAGATAATTATGTTTATATTTACATTTAAAATATATAATTTACCTCCTAAATTTAAATATTGCTTTAAACCTGCTTTGTGACAATGTCTATTGTTAAGAGAAATATGCAATTAAAGCCAAATTTTAATCAACCTATGAGAATTAACACAATGATTAAGACAGAGATCAGAGAGTGTGATTAAGTTGGAGCTGGAGTCTAGGTGGGTTTTCTCTTCAGTCCCAAAACCAACATGCATGTTAGACCTCAGCATTCAGTAGCAGTAACCATCTCAGTGGTCACAGAGTAGAGTAGTGTACAGAAGTGTAGAGTACAACACAGTAGAATAGAGTGGAATAGAACTGAACTCTAACAGCTGTATTATTATTATTTTTTTAGCGACACTTTTACAAATTTTTCTGGACACTGACTCTAGATAAAGACTACGACAGGCCATAGAGTCTTCATAAACACTACCCCTGGACCCATAGGCTAAAATTCCTAGTTCAGCAAGCTTTCTGAGCCCCTGGTCATGATGGTGGCGTGTGATAAATGGCTCCATGTCATTTCTCATGGCCATTTTTCAGCTGCTGCCAAGAAAGCTATGACAGGTTTATGACACATCAGTGACATGATTATCTGCAGGCAAGTAAAAAAAAAAATCCACAGTGAGTGAAGATCCCAATCACTTAGCCATCTTTAGGGAATGTCCTGGATCATCCAGCCCCTCTCACTAATAAGCCTTGATACAGCCTCCAAAGCAAATCAAGAAATCCTGTTTATCTTCCTCATATATTTCTAAGTAAACAGTGTGACACATAGCGAGATTTACAATTTAGACAACTTCATGTTGATGGACTGTCACACCATCCAGTCTGTATTCCAACCCCATTCCCAGTGTTCCCAGTACAGCATACAGATTCTCCATGGCCTGGACCAGGATCACTTTTAGAAGCTCAGTGACAGCATGGTGCTCATCTACAGATCCTAAAGAGCTTTTAGAATCAGTGCTAAGGCAAACTAAAGGTCTTCTAACGGCTGTGTACAGTATCGCTGTATCTCTGAACCAAACTGAAACGTCACTTTCATACCAATATAACCATTATAACAAAATTTAGACTTCATTTCATATTAGAAATTAAGGTTACTTTTTATTCTGAAACTTCAGTACCAGGTCATCAGGAGATTATGATGTCATACCAGCAAACAGGCAGACACAGTGTGTTAGAGGAAACTCCAGATTAGTTGTGTTTTTTATAGCACAGTTATTAATGTTAATGTTGTTTAGAGCCTGTAAGTAAGATAAGAAAATGAGTGAAGAAGAGCAAGTTAAAGACAAGCCAAATGCCTGCAAAAGTATTTTAGCATGTCAGCACCATGAACCCAAAAGGAATAGCAAGTGATTTTCATAGTAATCAGGACATGAAAGAGGAAAGTGAGCTGTTCGCTACATTCACATCTGAAATAAGAAACAAGAGTAAGAAAAACAGGAAGCCACCACTTCATGGTGTACACCATTTACTCATCTGAAATTTTATTTGAAATTGAGCTGTAAAGCTTTGATACATATTTTCAAACAATAAAAAAGTCAATAGAACCTTAAGTTTCCTGACATTGTGTCCACAGCAGGTCAGCCTCACTAATAATCCTGAAAAATAACATTGGACATTTGATTAAAAGCGACTCTCCTGAATGTCCTATGCATCTGCTGCTAAACATTAACGTTGCTGGAACAAAACCAA